>NW_023646174.1:0-6349 GCF_015228065.2 Penaeus monodon
TTTTTTCTTTACCTTTTTTATGTATGGAAAATTTCCTGTTATTTCATCATATTATCATCATTATTTCATCATCATTATCATCTTTAAATAAATTCATTATCAAATTACTCATTCCAATTTTTTCATTATTATGCAATTTTGCAGTTAAAATATATATTTTTAATCTATACTAATAACATTTAAAATTTAATACTATTTAATAAACAATAATAATAACAATAAAAACTTTTTATAAAAATTTATTATATAATTATTTTAATTAATAGGGTTATTATGTAATTATTACTTTTTTTTAATAATTATTTTAACATTATACTCCCATTTAAAAATAGTAATAATGATAATAATAACAATAATAATATTAATAACAATATTAAAACAATTGGATTATTATGAATATACTTATTATTATTATTATTGTTATTATTACAGTTATAATATATTTTTTGGCAATAATACTAATAATTAAAGTAATAATAATAATAATAATAATAATAATAATAATAATAATAATAATAATAAAATAATAATAATAATAAGGGATAATAACGATAATAATAATGATAATAGTAATCATTTTTAATAATCATAAAATGTTATCAAATTCTCTTTATTCTCACTTTTATCATCTTTATTGTCATGATTTATAGAATTCTGGTAATATTATCTTTATTACCCTAATAATTGCCAGAATCATCAAATAAAATGGAAAAAACTTTCATTTTGGAGTCTACTCCAAAAGGCTAGATTTCGTAGATTTCCCGTTTTTTCGACTTTTGGGATTTTTTTCTTTTACTTTTTTTTATATATGGACACAATTCCTTTTATTATCATCATTATTATCATGATTATCATCATTATTATCGTTATCATCATCATATCATCATTTCATCATCATTATCATCATTATTGCAATAATTATCATAAATTATTGAAATTTAATATCTTTATTATTGCAATTATTGAAATTTATAATATTTTATCTTTAATCTATACTATAAGAACTACAATAATAATAGTAATAACATGAATAATAACAATAATAACGTTTTTATAATAATTATTTATTTAGTTATTTTAATGTCATTATTACTATTATAATAATTATTTTTACAATTATACTACTAATAAAAATTATAATAATGATATTAATAAAAAAACAATATTAATAACAATATTATAACAAATTAGTATTATTATAATTATACTTAATATATTATTTTATATATTATTATTACAGTTTATAATATATTTATAGCAATAATACTAATAATTAAAGTAATAATAATAATAATAATAATAATATTAATAATAATAATAATAATTTAATATTAATAATTGAAATATGTAATAATACTGATATAGTAAAATTATTATAATCATCAAATGTTATCCAAATTTCTTTATTCTCACTTTTAATCATCGTTATTGTCATGATTAATAGAATTCTGGTAATTATTATCATTATGACCCTAATAATTGCCAGACTCATCAAATGAATAACGGTTTTTATAATAATTATTTATATCATTATTTTAATTAATATCATTATTACTGTAATTATTACTGTTATAATAATTATTTTTACAAATATACTACCAGTAAGAATAAGAATAATGATAATAATAACAATAATAATATTGATAACAATATCATAACAATTACTATTATTATAATTATACTTATTATTATTATTGTTATTATTACAGTTATAATATATTTTTTGGCAATAATACTAATAATTAAAGTAATTTAAATAATAATAATATAAATAATTAATAAAGATAATATAAAAATATAATAATAATAATGATAATAATAATAATAATAATAATAATAATAATAATAATTATTATTATCATTATTATTGTTATTATTATTATTATTATTATTATTATTATTATAATAATGGTAATAATGATAATAATGATAATAATAATGATAATAGTAATAATATTAATAATCATCAAAAAATTTTTTTTTTTCAAATATTATCCTTATTACCCTAAGAATTGCTGGAATCATCATTATTATCATGATTATCATCATTATTATCGTTATCATCATCATTATCATCATTATCATCATCATTATCATCATTATTGCATGAAAAAAAACGTCATTTTGGAGTCTATTCTCAAATACGCTATATTTTGCCGCTTTTTCGACTTTTGGGATTTTTTTTTCTTTTACCTTTTTTTTATTATATATGGACACAATTCCAGTTATTTCATCATATTATCATGAATATCATCATTATTATCGTTATCATCATACTTATCATCATTATCATCATTATCATCATCTTTATCATCATTATTGCAATTATTATCATCATAACTGCAATTATTATCATTATTATTGCAATTATTGCCATTATAATATATATTTTTACATCATACTAATAAGAACTACAATAATAATAGTAAAAAACAATAATAATAACAATAATATCGTTTTTATAAAATTATTTTATCATTATTTTAATTAATATCGTTATTACTGTAATTATTACGTTTATAATAATTATTTTTACAATATATATCAGTAAAAATAATAATAATGATATAAAAACAATAATAATATTAATAACAATATTATAGTAATTAGTATTATCAAAATTTTATACTTATTATTATTATTATTGTTATTATTACAGTTACAATATATTTTTGGCAATAATATAATCATTAAAGTAATAATGATAATAATAACAATAACAATAATAATAATAATTAATAATAATAAAAATAATATAATTATAATAATGTTTAATAATAATGATAATAGTAATAATATGAATAATCATCAAATGTTATCCAATTTCTCTTTATTCTCAATTTTATCATTCATTATTATCATGATTAATAGAATTCTGGTAATTATTATCATTATTACCAAATAATTGCCAGAATAATCACATGAAGGAATTGGAAAATGAATCATTTGTGAGTCTACTCTCAAAAGGCTATATTTTGCTAGATTTTGCCGCTTTTTCGAGTTTTGCAATTTTTTTTCTTTTACCTTTTTTATTATATATTGACACAATTCCTTTTATCATCATCATTATTATTATGATTATCATCATTATTATCGTTACCATCATCATTATCATCATTATCATATTCATCATTATCATCATTATTGCAATTATTATCATCATTATTGCAATTATTATCATTATTATTGCAATTATTACAGTTATAATATATATTTTTACATATATACTAATAACAACCATAACAATAATAGTAATAACAATAATAATAGCAATAATAACGTTTTTATAATAATTATTTTATCATTATTTTAATTAATATCGTTATTACTGTAATTATTACTGTTATAATACTTATTTTTACATTATACTACCAGGAAAAAATAATAATGATGATAATAATAACAATAATAATATTAATAACAATATTATAACAATTAGTATTATTATAATTATACTTATTATTATTATTATTATTATTATTTTTACAGTTATAATATATTTTTTGGCAATAATACTAATAATTAAAGTAACACTAATACTAATACTAATAATAATAATAATAATAATCATAATAATAATAATAATAATGATAATAATAATGATAATAATAATGATAATATTAAAAATATTAATAATCATCAAATGTTATCATAATTCTCTTTATTCTCACTTTTATCATCATTATTGTCATAATTAATAGAATTCTGGTAATTATTATCATTATTACCCTAATAATTGCCAGAATCATCACATGAATGGAAAAAACGTCATTTTAGAGTCTACTCCAAAAATGCTATATTTAGGTATATTTTGCCACTTTTTCGACTTTTGGGATTTTTTTTCTTTTACTTTTTTATTATATGTGGACACAATTCCTGTTATTATCATCATTATTATCATGATTATCATCATTATTATCGTTATCATCATCATTTTCATCATTATCATCATTATCATCATTATTGCAATTATTATCATCATTATTGCAATTATTATTATTATTATTGCAATTATTGCAGTTATAATACATATTTTTACATCTATACTAATTACAACTACAATAATAATAGTAATAACAATAATAATAACAATAACAACGTTTTTATAATAATTATTTATATCATTATTTTAATTAATATCGTTATTACTGTAATTATTACTGTTATAATAATTATTTTTACAATTATACTACCAATGAAAATAATAATAATGATAATAACAATAATAACATTAATAAACAATATTATAACAATTAGTATTATTATAATTATACTTATTATTATTTTATTGTTATTATTACAGTTATAATATATTTTTTGGCAATAATACTAATAATTAAAGGAATAATAATAATAATAATAATAATAATAATAATAATAATAATAATAATAATAATAATGATAATAGTAATAATATCAATAATCATGAAATGATATCCAAATTCTCTTTATTCTCACTTTTATCATCATTATTGTCATAGAATTCTGGTAATTATTATCATTATTACCCTAATAATTGCCAGAATCATCAAATTCATAGAAAAAACGTCATTTTGGAGTTTAGTGTCAAAAGGCTACATTTCAATAGATTTTGCCGCATTTTCGACTTTTTGGATTTTTTTTCTTTTACCTTTTTTATTATATATGGACACAATTCCTGTTATTATCATCATTATTATCATGATTATCATCATTATTATCGTTATCATCATCATTATCATCATAAATTATCATTATCATCATCATTATCATCATTATTGGAATTATTATCATCATTATTGCATTTATTATCATTATTATTGCAATTATTGCAGTTATAATATATATTTTACATCTATTCTAATAACAATTACAATAATTATAGTAATAATAATAATAATAACAATAATAACGTTTTTATAATAATTATTTATATCATTATTATAATTAATATCGTTATTACTGTAATTATTAGTTATAATAATTATTTTTACAATTATATTACTAATAAAAATAATAATATTGATAATAAAGCAATAATAATATTAATGACAATATTATAACAATTATTATACTTATTATTATTATTATTGTTATTATTAAAGTTATAATATATTTTTTGGCAATAATACTAATAATTAAAGTAATAATAATAATAATAATAATAATAATGATAATAATAATAACAATAATAATAATAATGATAATAATGATATCAATAATGATAATAGTAATAATATTAATAATCCAAATGTTATCCAAATTCTCTTTATTCTCACTTTTATCATCATTATTGTCATTATTAATAGAATTCTGGTAATTATTATCATTATTACCCTAATAATTGCCAAAATCATCAAATGTTTGGAAAAAAACGTCATTTTGGAGTTTACTCTCAAATGGCTATATTTCGCTGATTTACCACTTTTTCGACTTTTTGGAATTTTGTTCCTTACTTTTTTTTTCTTTTTATTATATATGGACACAATTCCTGTCATTGTCATCATTATTATCATGATTATTATCATTATTATCGTTTTCATCATCATTATCTTCATTATCATCATTATCCTCATCATTATCATCATTATTGCAATTATTATCATCATTACTGCAATTATTATAATTATTATTGCAATTATTACTGTTATAATAATTATTTTTAAAATTATACTACCAGTAAAAATAATAATAATGATAATTATAGCAATAATAATATTAATAAGAATATTAAAACAATTAGTATTAATATAATTATACTTATTATTGTTATTATTGTTATTATTACAGTTATAATATATTTTTTGGCAATAATACCAAAAAGTAAAGTAATAATAATAATAATAATAATAATAATAATAATAATAATAATAATATAATATTATTATTATTATTATTATCATCATCAAATGAATGGAAAAAACGTCATTTTGGATTATACTCTGAAAAGGCTATATTTCGCTAGATTTTGCCGCTTTTTCGATTTTTTGGATTTTTTTTCTTTTACCTTTTTTATTATATATGGACAGAATTCCTGTTATTATCATCATTATTATCATGATCATCATCATTATTATCGTTATCACCATTATTATGATCATTATCATCATCATTATCATCATTATTGCAATTATTATCATCATTATTGCAATTATTATCATTATTATTGGAATTATTGCAATTATAATATATATTTTTACATCGATACTAATAACAACTACAATAATAATAGTAATAACAATAATAATAACAATATTAACGTTTTCATAATAATTATTTATATAATTATTTTAATTAATATCGTTATTGCTGTAATTATTACTATTATAATAATTATTTTTACAATTTTACTACCAGTAAAAATATTTAC
>NW_023646174.1:6449-10411 GCF_015228065.2 Penaeus monodon
TTAAAAAAGGAAAACGGGAATTGTTCCCATATATAATAAAAAAGGCAAAAGAAAAAAAATTGCAAAAGTCGAAAAAGCGGAAAAATCTAGCGAAATATAGCCTTTTGAGAGGAGACTCCAAAATGACTTTTTTTGATGATTCTGGCAATTAATATTGTAATAGTGATAATAATTACCAGAATTCTATTAATCATGAAGTAATTGCAACATAAGTGATAATAAAGAGAATTTGGATAACATTTGACGATTATATAATATTATTACTATTATCATTATTATTATCATTATCATTATTATTATTATAATTATTATTATTATTATTATTATTATTACTTTATTTATTAGTATTATTGCAAAAAATTATATCATAACTGTAATAATAACAATAATAATAATAATATGTATAATTATAATAATACTAATTGTTATAATATTGTTATTGATATTCTTATTCTTATTATTATCATTGTTATTATTTTTACTGGTAGTAAAATTGTAAAAATAATTATTATAATAGTAATAATTACAGCAATAACGATATTAATTAAAATAATTATATAAATAATTATTATGAAAACGTTAATATTGTTATTATTATTGTTATTACTATTATTATTGTAGTTGTTATTAGTATCGATGTAAAAATATATATTATAATTGCAATAATTCCAATAATAATGATAATAATTGCAATAATGATGATAATAATTGCAATAATGATGATAATGATGATGATAATGATCATAATAATGGTGATAACGATAATAATGATGATGATCATGATAATAATGATGATAATAACAGGAATTCTGTCCATATATAATAAAAAAGGTAAAAGAAAAAAAATCCAAAAAATCGAAAAAGCGGCAAAATCTAGCGAAATATAGCCTTTTCAGAGTATAATCCAAAATGACGTTTTTTCCATTCATTTGATGATGATAATAATAATAATAATAATAATATTATTATTATTATTATTATTATTATTATTATTATTATTATTATTACTTTACTTTTTGGTATTATTGCCAAAAATATATTATAACTGTAATAATAACAATAATAACAATAATAAGTATAATTATATTAATACTAATTGTTTTAATATTCTTATTAATATTATTATTGCTATAATTATCATTATTATTATTTTTACTGGTAGTATAATTTTAAAAATAATTATTATAACAGTAATAATTACAGGAATAACGATATTAATTAAAATAATGGCATAAATAATTATTATAAAAACGTTATTATTGTTATCATTATTGTTATTACTATTATTATTGTAGTTGTTATTAGTATAGATGTAAAAATATATATTATAACTGCAATAATTGCAATAATAATTATAATAATTGCAGTAATGATGATAATAATTGCAATAATGATGATAATGATGAGGATAATGATGATAATGAAGATAATGATGATGAAAACGATAATAATGATAATAATCATGATAATAATGATGACAATGACAGGAATTGTGTCCATATATAATAAAAAGAAAAAAAAAAGGTAAAGGAACAAAATTCCAAAAAGTCGAAAAAGTGGTAAATCTAAGCGAAATATAGCCATTTGAGAGTAGACTCCAAAATGACGTTTTTTCCAAACATTTGATGATTTTGGCAATTATTAGGGTAATAATGATAATAATTACCAGAATTCTATTAATAATGACAATAATATGATAAAAGTGAGAATAAAGAGAATTTGGATAACATTTGAGGATTATTAATATTATTACTATTATCATTATTATTATCATTATTATCATTATTATTATTATTGTTATTATTATTACTTTAATTATTAGTATTATTGCCAAAAAATATATTATAACTTTAATAATAACAATAATAACGATATTAATTATAATAATGATATAAATAATTATTATAAAAACGTTATTATTGTTATTATTATTATTATTACTATAATTATTGTAATTGTTATTAGTATAGATGTAAAAATATATATTATAACTGCAATAATTGCAATAATAATGATAATAAATGCAATAATGATGATAATAATTCCAATAATGATGATAATGATGATGATAATGATAATTTATGATGATAATGATGATGATAACGATAATAATTGATGATAATCATGATAATAATGATGATAATAACAGGAATTGTGTCCATATATAATAAAAAAGGTAAAAGAAAAAAAATCCAAAAAGTCGAAAATGCGGCAAAATCTATTGAAATGTAGCCTTTTGACACTAAACTCCAAAATGACGTTTTTTCTATGAATTTGATGATTCTGGCAATTATTAGGGTAATAATGATAATAATTACCAGAATTCTATGACAATAATGATGATAAAAGTGAGAATAAAGAGAATTTGGATATCATTTCATGATTATTGATATTATTACTATTATCATTATTATTATTATTATTATTATTATTATTATTATTATTATTATTATTATTATTATTATTATCATTATTATTATTATTCCTTTAATTATTAGTATTATTGCCAAAAAATATATTATAACTGTAATAATAACAATAATAATAATAATAAGTATAATTATAATAATACTAATTGTTATAATATTGTTATTAATGTTATTATTGTTATTATCATTATTATTATTTTCATTGGTAGTATAATTGTAAAAATAATTATTATAACAGTAATAATTACAGTAATAACGATATTAATTAAAATAATGATAAAATAATTATTATAAAAACGTTATTATTGTATTATTATTGTTATTACTATTATTGTTATGGTTGTTATTAGTATATATGTAAAAATATATATTATAACTGTAATAATTGCAATAATAATGATAATAATTGCAATAATGATGATAATAATTGCAATAATGATGATAATGATGATGATAATGATGATAATGATGATGGTAACGATAATAATGATGATAATCATAATAATAATGATGATGATAAAAGGAATTGTGTCCATATATAATAAAAAAGGTAAAAGAAAAAAAATTGCAAAACTCGAAAAAGCGGCAAAATCTAGCGAAATATAGCCTTTTGAGAGTAGACTCACAAATGATTCATTTTCCATTCCATTCATGTGATTATTCTGGCAATTATTTGGGTAATAATGATAATAATTACCAGAATTCTATTAATCATGATAATAATGATGATAAAATTGAGAATAAAGAGAAATTGGATAACATTTGATGATTATTCATATTATTACTATTATCATTATTATTATCATTATTATAATTATTATTATTATTATTATTATTATTATTATTATTGTTATTGTTATTATTATCATTATTACTTTAATGATTAGTATTATTGCCAAAAAATATATTGTAACTGTAATAATAACAATAATAATAATAATAAGTATAATTATGATAATACTAATTACTATAATATTGTTATTAATATTATTATTGTTTTTATTATCATTATTATTATTTTTACTGATAGTATAATTGTAAAAATAATTATTATAACAGTAATAATTACAGTAATAACGATATTAATTAAAATAATGATAAAAATAATTATTATAAAAACGATATTATTGTTATTATTATTGTTATTACTATTATTATTGTAGTTCTTATTAGTATAGATGTAAAAATATATATTATAATGGCAATAATTGCAATAATAATGATAATAATTGCAGTTATGATGATAATAATTGCAATAATGATGATAAAGATGATGATAATGATGATAATGATGATAAGTATGATGATAACGATAATAATGATGATATTCATGATAATAATGATGATAATAACTGGAATTGTGTCCATATATAATAAAAAAAAAGGTAAAAGAAAAAAAAATCCCAAAAGTCGAAAAAGCGGCAAAATATAGCGTATTTGAGAATAGACTCCAAAATGACGTTTTTTTTCATGCAATAATGATGATAAGGAATAATGATAATGATATGATAAGAATATGATAATAATAATGAT
>NW_023646174.1:10511-14910 GCF_015228065.2 Penaeus monodon
TTTTTTTTTTTTTTTGTTATTAAAAAATTTTTTTTTATTTTATTATTGCATTATTATAAAAATTATTATTTTTATTAGTAGAAAAAAATTGAAAAAATAATTATTTAACTAATAATTACAGTTACAAATTTAATTATAATAATGATATAAATAATTATTAAAAAAACGTTTTTTTTTTTATTATTTTTTTATTACTAAAATTATTGAAAATTGTTATTAGTATAATGTAAAAAAAATATATTAAACTCAAAATTTGCAAAATAAATAAAAAAATGCAAAATGATGAAAATAATTGCAAAAAATATGATAATTATAGATAATGAATAATATGAAATGATGATGAAAACATAAAATGATATAATCAGATAATAATGATATAAAAACGGGAAATTGTGTCCATATATAAAAAAAAAGGTAAAAAAAAAAAAATCCAAAAGTCAAAAAATGCTGCAAAATCTATGAATATACCCCTTTTTGACCCAAAAACCCCAAAAATGACTTTTTTTCTTTTAATTTTTGATGATTCTGGCAATTATTGGGAAAAAAGAAAATTTTCCCCAGAATTCTATGAAAATAATGATGAAAAAAAGTGGAAAAGGAAAATTTTGATAACATTTCAACAATATTAAATTTATTACTATTATCATTATTATTATTATTAAAATTTATTATTATTTATTTTTATTTTATTTTACTTTAATTATTAGTATTTCTCCCAAAAAAATATTAAAAAAATGAAATAATAAAAATATAATATAATAAGTATAATTATAAAAATAAAATTGTTAAAAATATTGTTTTTAAATATTTTTTGTTATTATCATTATCATTATTTTCATTGTAGTAAAATTGTAAAAATATTATTATACAGAAATAATTACGAAATAACATATTATTAAAAAGATAAAAATATTATTAAAAAAACGTTATTATTGTTATTATTATTTTTTACTTTTATTTGTTTGTTTTTTAATGTGAAAAATAGTTTTAAAACTGCAAAAATTTGCAATAAATAAAATATTGCAATAATGATGATAAATTGCAAAAATGATGTAATGTGATAATAATGATGATAATGTAAAAATGATGATAACGTAAATGTGAAATCAGTAAAAATATGATAAAAACAGGAATTGTGTCCACAATAATAAAAAAGTAAAAAAAAAATCCCCAAAATCGAAAAAAGGGGAAAATATACCCAAATATAGCCTTTTTGGATAGACTCTAAAAAGCCGTTTTTTCCCTTCATTTGATTTCGGGAATTTTTAGGGTAAAATGATAAAAATTACCGAATTCAAATTTAAATTTTGACAAAATGATGATAAAAATGAGAAAAAAAGATTTGGTAAAATTTGATTATTATTAATATTTTTTTTAATTTTATATTATTATTATTTATTATTATCATTATTAATTTTTTTTTTATTATTATTTATTATGATTATTTTTATTATTATTATTTTTTTTCCTGGTAGTATAATGTAAAAATAAGTATTATAACAGTAATAATTACAGTAATAACGATATTAATTAAAATAATGATATAAATAATTATTATAAAAACGTTATTATTGCTATTATTATTGTTATTACTATTATTGTTATAGTTGTTATTAGTATATATGTAAAAATATATATTATAACTGTAACAATTGCAATAATAATGAAATAATTGCAATAATGATGATAATAATTGCAATAATGATGATAATGAGATGATAATGATGATAATGATGATAATGATGATAATGATGATAATGATGATGGTAACGATAATAATGATGATAATCATGATAATAATGATGATAATAAAAGGAATTGTGTCCATATATAATAAAAAAGGTAAAAGAAAAAAAATTGCAAAACTCGAAAAAGCGGCAAAATCTAGCAAAATATAGCCTTTTGAGAGTAGACTCCAAAATGACGTTTTTTCCATTCATTTCATTATTCTGGCAATTATTAGGGTAATAATGATAATAATTACCAGAATTCTATTAATCATGACAATAATGATGATAAAAGTGAGAATAAAGAGAAATTGGATAATATTTGATGATTATTAATATTATTACTATTATCATTATTATTATCATTATTATCATTATTATTATTATTATTATTATTAATATTATTCTTATTATTGTTATTATTATTATTATTATTATTATTACTTTATTTATTAGTATTATTGCCAAAAAATATATTGTAACTGTAATAATAATAATAATAATAATAATAATAAGTAAAATTATGATAACACTAATTATTATAATATTGTTATTAATATTATTATTGTTATTATTATCATTATTATTATTTTTACTGATAGTATAATTGTAAAAATAATTATTATAACAGTAATAATTACAGTAATAACGATATTGATTAATATAATGATAAAAATAATTATTATAAAAACGATATTATTGTTATTATTATTGTTATTACTATTATTATTGTAGTTCTTATTAGTATAGGTGTAAAAATATATATTATAACGGCAATAATTGCAATAATAATGATAATAATTGCAGTTATGATGATAATAATTGCAATAATGATGATAAAGATGATGATAATGATGATAATGATGATAAGTATGATGATAACGATAATAATGATGATATTCATGATAATAATGAAGATAACTGGAATTGTGTCCATATATAATAAAAAAAGGTAAAAGAAAAAAAAATCCCAAAAGTCGAAAAAGCGGCAAAATATAGCGTATTTGAGAGTAGACTCCAAAATGACGTTTTTTCCATGCAATAATGATGATAATGATGATGATAATGATGATAATGATGATAATGATGATGATAGCGATAATAATGATGATAATCATGATAATAATGATGATTCCAGCAATTCTTAGGTTAATAGTGATAATAATTTCCAGAATTCTATTAATCATGACAATAATGATGATAAAAGTGAGAATAAAGAGAATTTGGATAACATTTGATGATTATTAATATTATTATATTATCATTATTATTATCATTATTATCATTATTACCATTATTATAATAATAATAATAATAATAATAATAATAATAATAATAATAATAATAATAATTATCATTATTACTATTATTATTATTATTATTATTATTATTATCATTATTATTACTTTAATTATTAGTATTATGGCCAAAAATTATTATAACTGTAATAATAGCAATAATAATAATAATAAGTATAATTATAATAATTAGTAATTGTTATAATATTGTTATTAATATTTTTTTTGTTTTATTATCTTATTTTTTTTCTACTGGTAGTATATTTGTAAATAATTATTAAATAGTAATAATTACAGTAATAATGATATTAATTAAATAATGATATAAATAATTATTCTAAAACCGTTTATTATTGTTATTATTATTGTTATTACTATTTAAAAATTCTAGTTTTTTATAGATGTAAAATATATACTAAAACTGCAATAATTGCAATAATAATGATAATAATTGCAGTAATGATGATAATAATTGGAATAATGATGATAAGATGATAATAATGATTTAATGATGATGATAACGATATAATGATGATAATCATGATAATAAAGATGATAATGACAGGAATTGTGTCCATACATAATGAAAAAAAATGTAAAAGAAAAAAAAAATCCCAAAAGTCGAAGAAGCGGCAAAATATAGCGAAATATATACTTTTGAGAGAATACTCCAAAATGACGTTTTTACTATTCATTTGATGAGTCTGGTAATTATTAGGGTAATAATGAAAATATTTACCAGAATTCTATTAATCATGACAATAATGATGATAAAAGTGAGAATAAAGAGAATTATGATAACATTTGATGATTAATAATAATTTTACTTTTATCAGTATTATTATCATTATTATCATTATTATTATTATTATTATCATTATTATTATTATTATTCTTATTATTATTATTATTATTATTATTATTACTTTAATTATTAGTATTATTGCCGATAAATATATTATAACTGTAATAATAATAATAATAATAATAATAATAATAATAATAAGTATAATTATAATAATACTAATTGTTATAATATTGTTATTAATATTGTTATTGTTATTATTATCATTATTATTATTTTTATTGGTAGTAAATTGTAAAATAATTATTTTTATATGACAAAAATAATTAATAAATGAACCTTTTTTATTATTATTGATATTACTATTATATTGAGGTAATAATTAAAAATAATTAAACGCAATAATTCATATAATATAATTTTAATAATGAATAAGATGATGTAAATATATATAGAACGAAAATGGGAAAAATATGATATATTGAAAAAAAATTGTGTATATATAAAAAGGGAAAAGAAAAAATCCCAAAAAATCAAAAAGGGAAAACAGGAATTGTTTTAATAATAAA
>NW_023646174.1:15010-27418 GCF_015228065.2 Penaeus monodon
ATTTTCATAATTTTTACGTTATCACAAATTTTCACATTTATCATTATTAATCATTATCATTTATTGCAATTATTTTCATCATTACTGCAATTATTATCATTATTATTGCAATTTTTGCAGTTATAAATATATATTTTACATCTATACTAATAACAACTACAATAATAATAGTAATAAACAATAATGATAACCCAAAAATAACGTTTTTTTAATAATTATTTATATCATTATTTTAATTAATATCGTTATTACTGTAATTATTACTGTTATAATAATTATTTTACAATTATACTACCAGTAAAAATAATAATAAAAATAATAAAAAATAATAATATTAATAACAATATTATAACAATTTGTATTTTTATAATTATACTTTTATTATATTTGTATTATTACAGTTATATATATTTTTTTGGCAATAATACTAATAATTAAAGTAATAATAATAATAATAATAATAATAATAATAATAATAATAATAATAATAATAATAATGATATTAATAATCATCAAATGTTATCCAAATTCTCTTTATTCTCACTTTTATCATCATTATTGTCATGATTAATAGAATTCTGGTAATTATTATCATTATTACCCTAATAATTGCCAGAATCATCAAATGAATGGAAAAAACATCATTTTGGAGGCTACTCTCAAAAGGCTATATTTCGCTAGATTTTGCCGCTTTTTTGACTTTTGGGATTTTTTTTCTTTTACCTTTTTATTATGTATGGACACAATTCCTGTTATTATCATTATTATCATCATTATCATCATTATTAACGTTATCATCATCATTATCATCATTATCATCATTATCATCATTATCATCATCATTATCATCATTATTGCAATTATTATCATCATTACTGCAATTATTATCATTATTATTGCAATTATTGCAGTTATAATATATATTTTTACATCTATACTAATAACAACTACAATAATAATAGTAATAACAATAATAAAAACAATAATAACGTTTTTATAATAATTACTTATATCATTATTTTAATTAATATCGTTATTACTGTAATTATTACTTTTATAATAATTATTTTTACAATTATACTACCAGTAAAAATAGTAATAATGATAATAATAACAATAATAATATTAATAACAATATTATAACAATTAGGATTATTATGAATATACTTATTATTATTATTATTGTTATTATTACAGTTATAATATATTTTTTGGCAATAATACTAATAATAAAAGTAATAATAATAATAATAATGATAATAACAACAACAATAATAATAATAATAATAATAATAATAATAATAATAATAATAATAATAATAATAATAATAATAATAATAATGATGATAATAACGATAATAATAATGATAATAGTAATAATATTAATAATCATCAAATGTTATCGAAATTCTCTTTATTCTCACTTTTATCATCATTATTGTCATGATTAATAGAATTCTGGTAATTATTATCATTATTACCCTAATATTTGCCAGAATCATCAAATGAATGGAAAAAACGTCATTTTCGAGTCTACTCTCAAAAGGCTATATTTCGCTAGATTTTCCCGCTTTTTCGACTTTTGGGATTTTTTTTCTTTTACCTTTTTTATTATATATGGACACAATTCCTGTTATTATCATCATCATTATCATGATTATCATCATTATTATCGTTATCATCATCATTATCATCATTATCATCATCATTATCATCATTATTGCAATAATTATCATTATTATTGCAATTATTGCAGTTCTAATATATATTTTTACATCTATACTAATAACAACTACAATAATAATAGTAATAACAATAATAATAGCAATAATAGCGTTTTTATAATAATTATTTATGTAATTATCTTAATGTCATTATTACTGTTATAATAATTATTTTTACAATTATACTACCAATAAAAATAATAATAATGATAATAATAACAATAACAATATTAATAACAATAATGATAATAATAATAATAATAATGATAAAAGTAAAATTATTATTAATCATCAAATGTTATCATAATTCTTTTTATTCTCACTTTTATCATCATTATTGTCATGATTAATAGAATTCTGGTAAATATTTTCATTATTACCCTAATAATTACCAGACTCATCAAATGAATAGTAAAAACGTCATTTTGGAGTATTCTCTCAAAAGTATATATTTCGCTATATTTTGCCGCTTCTTCGACTTTTGGGATTTTTTTTTCTTTTACATTTTTTTTCATTATGTATGGACACAATTCCTGTCATTATCATCATTATTATCATGATTATCATCATTATTATCGTTATCATCATCATTATCATTATTATCATCTTTATCATCATTATTGCAATTATTATCATCATTACTGCAATTATTATCATTATTATTGCAATTATTGCAGTTATAGTATATATTTTTACATCTATAAAAACTAGAATTATAATAGTAATAACAATAATAATAACAATAATAACGGTTTTAGAATAACTATTTATATCATTATTTTAATTAATATCATTATTACTGTAATTATTACTATTATAATAATTATTTTTACAAATATACTCCAGTAGAAATAAGAATAATGATAATAATAACAATAATAATATTAATAACAATATTATAACAATTACTATTATTATAATTATACTTATTATTATTATTATTGCTATTATTACAGTTATAATATATTTTTTGGCCATAATACTAATAATTAAAGTAATGATAATAATAATAATAATAATAATAATAATAATAATAATATTAATAATAATAATAATAATAATAATAATGATAATAATAATGATAATAATAATAATAATAATAATAATAGTAATAATGATAATTATTATTATTATTATTATTATTATTATTATTGTTATAATTATTATCATTATTATTATAATAATGGTAATAATGATAATAATGATAAAAATAATGATAATAGTAATAATATTAATAATCATCAAATGTTATCCAAATTCTCTTTATTCTCACTTTTATCATCATTATTGTCATGATTAATAGAATTCTGGAAATTATTATCATTATTACCCTAAGAATTGCTGGAATCATCATTATTATCATGATTATCATCATTATTATCGCTATCATCATCATTATCATCATTATCATCATTATCATCATCATTATCATCATTATTGCATGGAAAAAACGTCATTTTGAGTCTACTCTCAAATACGCTATATTTTGCCGCTTTTTCGACTTTTGGGAGTTTTTTTTCTTTTACCTTTTTTATTATATATGGACACAATTCCAGTTATCTTCATTATTATCATGAATATCATCATTATTATCGTTATCATCATACTTATCATCATTATCATCATTATCATCATCTTTTTCATCATTATTGCAATTATTATCATCATAACTGCAATTATTATCATTATTATTGCAATTATTGCCGTTATAATATATATTTTTACATCTATACTAATAAGAACTACAATAATAATAGTAATAACAATAATAATAACAATAATATCGTTTTTATAATAATTATTTTTATCATTATTTTAATCAATATCGTTATTACTGTAATTATTACTGTTATAATAATTATTTTTACAATTATACTATCAGTAAAAATAATAATAATGATAATAATAACAATAATAATATTAATAACAATATTATAATAATTAGTGTTATCATAATTATACTTATTATTATTATTATTATTATTATTATTATTATTACAGTTACAATATATTTTTTGGCAATAATACTAATAAATAAAGTAATAATAATAATAATAATAATAACAATAATAATAATAATATTAATAATAATAATAATAATAATAATTATAATAATAATATTAATAATAATAATAATAATAATAATAATAATAATAATAATGATAATAATGATAATAATAATGATAATAGTAATAATATTAATAATCATCAAATATTATCCAATTTCTCTTTATTCTCACTTTTATCATCATTATTGTCATGATTAATAGAATTCTGGTAATTATTATCATTATTACCCTAATAATTGCCAGAATAATGAAATGAATGGAAAAAACGTCATTTTGGAGTCTACTCTCAAAAGGCTATATTTTGCTAGATTTTGCCGCTTTTTCGAGTTTTGCAATTTTTTTTCTTTTACCTTTTTTATTATATATGGACACAATTCCTTTTATTATCATCATTATTATCATGATTATCATCATTATTATCGTTACCATCATCATTATCATCATTATCATCATTATCATCATTATCATCATTATCATCTCATTATCATCATTATTGCAATTATTATCATCATTATTGCAATTATTTCATTATTATTGCAATTGTTACAGTTATAATATATATTTTTTACATATATACTAATAACAACTATAATAATAATAGTAATAACAATAATAATAGCAATAATAACGTTTTTATAATAATTATTTATATCATTTAATTAATATCGTTATTACTGTAATTATTACTGTTATAATACTTATTTTTACATTATACTACCAGGAAAAAAAAATAATAATGATAATAATAACAATGATAATATTAATAACAATATTATAACAATTAGTATTATTATAATTATGCTTATTATTATTATTATTATTATTATTTTTACAGTTATAATATATTTTTTGGTAATAATACTAATAATTAAAGTAACACTAATAATAAAATAATAATAATAATAATAATCATAATAATAATAATAATAATAATAATAATAATATAATAATGATAATAATAATGATAATAATAATGATAATATTAAAAATATTAATAATAATCAACATGTTATCCAAATTCTTCTTTATCTCACTTTTATCATCATTATTGTCATAATTAATTGAATTCTGGTAATTATTATCATTATTACCCTAATAATTGCCAGAATCATCAAATGAATGGAAAAAACGGCATTTTTAGAGTCTACTCCAAAAAGGCTATATTTAGGTATATTTTGCCACTTTTTCGACTTTTTGGGATTTTTTTTCTTTTACTTTTCTTATTATATGTGGACACAATTCCTGTTATTATCATCATTATTTTTCATGATTATCATCATTATTATCGTTATCATCATTTTCATCATTATCATCATTATCATCATCATTATCATCATAATTGCAATTATTATCATCATTATTGCAATTATTATTATTATTATTGCAATTATTGCAGTTATAATACATATTTTCACATCTATACTAATAACAACTACAATATTAATAGTAATAACAATATAATAACAATAATAACGTTTTTATAATAATTTTTTTATATCATTATCTTAATTAATATCGTTATTTTCTGTAATTATTACTGTTATAATAATTATTTTTACAATTATACTACCAATGAAAATAATGATAATGATAATAACAATAATAATATTAATAACAATATTATAACAATTAGTATTATTATAATTATACTTATTATTATTATTATTGTTATTATTACAATTATAATATATTTTTTGGCAGAAATACTAATAATTAAAGTAATAATAATAATAATAATAATAATAATAATAATTATAATAATAATAATAATGATATAGTAATAAATTAATAATCATGAAATGATATCCAAATTCTCCTTATTCTCACTTTTATCATCATTATTGTCATAGAATTCTGGTAATTATTATCATTATTTCCCTAATAATTGCCAGAATCATGAAATTAATAGAAAAAACGTCATTTTGGAGTTTAGTGTCAAAAGGCTATATTTCACTAGATTTTGCAGCATTTTCGACTTTTGGATTTTTTTTTCTTTTACCTTTTTATTATATATGGACACAATTCCTGTTATTTTCATCATTATTATCATGATTATCATCATTATTATCGTTATCATCCATCATTATCATCATTATTAATCATTATCATCATAATTATCATCATTATTGCAATTATTATCATCATTATTGCATTTATTATCATTATTATTGCAATTATTGCAGTTATAATATATATTTTTACATTTATACTAATAACAATTACAATAATTATAGTAATAATAATAATAATAATAACAATATTATAACAATTATTATACAAAACAAAAAAATAAAGTTTATTATTACAGTTATAATATATTTTTTGGCAATAATACTAATAATTAAAGTAATAATAATAATAAATAATAATAATAAATAATGATGATAATAATAATAAAAAATAATAATAATAATAATGATAATAATGATAAAAATAATGATAATATTAATAATATTAATAATCCTCAATGTTATCGAAATTCCCTTTATTCTCACTTTTATCATCATTATTGTCATGATTAATAGAATTCTGGTAATTATTATCATTATTAAACCCCAATAATTACCAAAATCATCAAATATTTGGAAAAAAACGTCATTTTGGAGTCTACTCTCAAATGGCTATATTTAGCTAGATTTACCACTTTTTCGACTTTTTGGAATATTGTTCCTTACCTTTTTTATTATATATGGACACAATTCCTTTCATTGTCATCATTATTATCATGATTATTATCATTATTATCGTTTTCATCATCATTATCTTCATTATCATCATAATCCTCATCATTATCATCATTATTGCAATTATTATCATCGTTACTGCAATTATTATCATTATTATTGCAATTATTGCAGTTATAATATATATTTTTACATCTATACTAATACAACTACAATAATAATAGTAATAACATAATGATAACAATAATAACGTTTTTATAATAATTATTTATGCATTTTTTAATTAATATCGTTATTCCTGTAATTTTACTGTTATAATCATTATTTTAAAATATACTACCAGTAAAAAATATAATGAAATAATAACAATAATAATATAATAAGAATATTAAAACAATTAGTATTAATTACTATACTTATTATTATTATTATTGTTATCATTACAGTTATAATATATTTTTTAACAATAATACTAATAAATAAGTAATAATAATAATAATAATAATAATAATAATATATAATTGTCATCATCAAATGATGGAAAAAACGTCATTTTGAGTATACTCTCAAAAGGCTGTATTTCGCTAGATTTTGCCGATTATCATCATTATTATCGTTATAATCATCATCATCAATATCATCAACATATCATATTATTGCAATTATTATCATCATTATTGCAATTGTTATCATTATTATGCAATCATTGGAGTTATAGTATATATTTTTGCATAATACTAATAACCACATCAATAATAATAGTAATAACAATAATAATAACAATAATAACGATTTTATAATAATCATTTATATCATATCTTAATTAGTATCGTTATTACTGAATTATTACTATATAATAATTATTTTTGCAATTATACTACCAGTACAAATAATAATAATGATAATAATAACAATAATAATACTAATAACAATATTATAACCAGTAGCATGATTATTATTATTATATACTTATTATTATTATTGTTATTATTACAGTTATAATATATTTTTTGGCAATAATACTAATAATAAGATAATAGTAATATAGATAATATAATAATAATAATAATATAATAATAATAATAATAATGATAATAATAATAATAATAATAATAATATTCAAATGTTATCAAATTCTTTATTCTCACTTTTATCATTATTATTTTGATTAATACAATTCTGGTAATTATTATCATTATTACCCTAATAATTGCCGAAATCACCAAAGAAATCGAAAAAACGTCATTTTGGAGTATACTCCAAAAGGCTATATTTCGTAGATTTGCGCTTTTCGATTTTGGGAATGTTTTTCTTTTACTTTTTTATATTATATATGGACAAAATCCTGTTATTATCATCATCCTTATCAAGATTATCATCATTATATCGTTATCATCATCAATTATCATCATTATCATCATTATCATCATCATATCATCATTATTCAATTATTATCATCATTATTGCAATTGTTATCATTTTATTTCAATCATTGGAGTTATAGTATATATTTTTGCAATAATACTAATAACCACATCAATAATAATAGTAATAACAATAATAATAACAATAATAACGATTTTATAACCACTAGCATTATTATTATTATTATTATACTTATTATTATTATTGTTATTATTAGAGTTATAATATATTTTTTTGGCAATAATACTAATAATTAAGATAATAGTAATAATAATGATAATAATAATAATAATAATAATAATAATAATAATAATAATAATAATAATAATAATAATAATAATATTCAAATGTTATCAAAATTCTCTTATTCTCATTTTATCATCATTATTGTTATGATTAATAAATTCTGGTAATTATTATCATTATTACCCTAATAATTGCCGAAATCACCAAAGAAATCGAAAAAACGTCATTTTGGAGTATACTCTCAAAAGGCTATATTTCGCTAGATTTTGCCGCCTTTTCGACTTTTGGGGATGTTTTTCTTTTACCTTTTTTTATATTATATATGGACACAATTCCTGTTATTATCATCATCATTATCATGAATATCATCATTATTATCGTTATCATCATCATTATCATCATTATCATCATTATCATCATCATTATCATCATTATTGCAATTATTATCATCATTATTGCAATTGTTATCATTATTTTTGCAATCATTGGAGTTATAGTATATATTTTTGCAATAATACTAATAACACATCATAATAAATAGTAATAACAATAATAATAACAATAATAACGATTTTATAATAATTTATTTATATCATTATCTTAATTAGTATCGTTATTACTGTAATTATTACTGTTATAATAATATTTTTGCAATTATACTACCAGTACAAATAATAATAATGATAATAATAACAATAATAATACTAATAACATATTATAACCACTAGCTATTATTATTATTATTATTATACTTATTATTATTATTGTTATTATACAGTTATATATATTTTTGGCAATAATACTAATAATTAAGATAATAGTAATAATATGATAATAATAATAATATAATAATAATAATAATAATAATAATAATAATAATAATAATAATAATAATAATAATATTCAAATGTTATCAAAATTCTCTTATTCTCACTTTTATCATCATTATTGTTATGATTAATACAATTCTGGTAATTATTATCATTATTACCCTAATAATTGCCGAAATCACCAAAGATATCGAAAAAACGTCATTTTGGAGTCTACTCTCAAAAAGCTATATTTCGCTAGATTTTGCCGCTTTTTCGACTTTTTAGAATGTTTTTTTTACCTTTTTTATATTATATATGGACACAATTCCTGTTATTATCATCATCATTATCATGATTATCATCATTATTATCGTTATCATCATCATTATCATCATCATCATCATCATTATTGCAATAATTATCATCATTATTGCAATTGTTATCATTATTATTGCAATCATTGGAGTTATAGTATATATTTTTGCAATAATACTAATAACCACATCAATAATAATAGTAATAACAATAATAATAACAATAATAACGATTATATAATAATGATTTAAATCATTAGAATAATTAGAAACGTGATTACTGTAATTATTACTGTTATAAATAATTATTTTTGCAATTATACTACCAGTACAAATAAAAATAATGATAATAATAAAAAATAATAATAATAAAAAACAATATTATAACCCCTAGCATTATTATTATTATTATATACTTATTATTATTATTGTTATTATTACAGTTATAATATATTTTTTGGCAATAATACTAATAATTAAGATAATAGTTAATAATAATGATAATAATAATAATAGAATAATATAATAATAATTAATTAATAATAATTAATAATAATAATAATAATAATAATCTAATAATAATATTCAAAAGTTATCAAAATACTCTTTATTCTCACTATTATAATCATTTTTTATGATTAATACAATTCTGGTAATTATTATCATTATTACCCTAATAATTGCCGAATCACAAAGAAATCGAAAAAACTCATTTTAGGAGTATACTCTCAAAAGGCTTATTTCGCTAGATTTTGCCGCTTTTTCGACTTTTGGGAATGTTTTTCTTTTACCTTTTTTATATTATATATGGACACAATTCCTGTTATTATCATCATCATTATCATGATTATCATCATTATTATCGTTATCATCATCATTATCATCATTATCATCATCATTATCATTATTATTGCAATTATTATCATCATTATTGCAATTGTTATCATTATTATTGCAATCATTGGAGTTATAGTATATATTTTTGCAATAATACTAATAATCACATCAATAATAATTGTAATAACAATAATAATAACAATAATAACGATTTTATAATAATTATTTATATCATTATCTTAATTAGTATCGTTATTTCTGTAATTATTACTGTTATAATAATTATTTTTGCAATTATACTACCAGTACAAATAATAATAATGATAATAATAACAATAATAATACTAATAACAATATTATAACCAGTAGCATTATTATTATTATTATTATACTTATTATTATTATTGTTATTTTTACAGTTATAATATATTTTTTGGCAATAATATAATAATAAATAATAGTAATAATAATGATATAATAATAATAATAATAATTAATAATAAAATAATAATAATAATAAAAAAATAATAATAAAATAATAAAAAATAAAATAATAATAATTTAAAAAAAAATAATAATATAATAATATTCAAATGTTATCAAATCTCTTTATTCTCACTTTTATCATATTTTGTTATTTTAATACAATTTTGGTAATTATTTTCATTATTCCCTAATAATTTCCGAAATAACAAAGAAATCGAAAAAAAACATCATTTTGGGGTATACTCTCAAAAGGCTATATTTTGCTAGATTTTTCCGCTTTTTCGACTTTTTGGGAATTTTCTTTACCTTTTTTTATTTTATATGGACACAATTCCGTTTTTATCATCTCATTATATGATTATCCATATTATCGTTATCATCATATTATCATATTATATCACATTATCATCATTAAATTTTAATTATTTTTCCCTTATTTCAATTTTTATCATTATTTTGCAATCATTGGGTTATAGTATATATTTTTCAATAAAACTAAAACCCCACAAAATAATAGTAAAAAAATAATAATAACAATAATAACGATTTTTTAATAATTTTTTATTAATTTTCTTAAATAGTATCGTTTTTACGTAATTTTTACGTTATAATAATTATTTTTGCAATATACTACCGTAAAATAATAATAATGAAAAAAAAAAATAATATAATAAAAATATTTTAACCACTGCATTTTTATTTTTATAATACTTTTTATTTTTATTTTATTATTACGTAAATATTTTTTGGCAATAAAACAATAAGTAAATAATAGGAATAAGAATAATAACAATAATAATAATGATAATAATAATAAAAATAATAATAAAAATAAAAATATCAAAGTTTCAAAAAATTTTCTTTTTTCCACTTTTATCATCATTATTGTTATGATTAAACAATTCGGTAATTTTATCATTATTACCCAAAAATTGCCGAAATCACCCCAAAAAAATCGAAAAAACGTCATTTTGGAGTTACTCCAAAAAGGCTATATTTTGCTAAATTTTGCCCCTTTTTCGACTTTTTGGGAAAGTTTTTCTTTTTTCCTTTTTTTTATTAATATGGACACAATTTCCCTTTATTAATTTTTCTTTTCATGATTTTCAAATTATTTCGTTTTCATCATATCATCATTATCATAATTTTTATCTCATTATCTCCTTATTGCCCCAAATTTTTAATCATTATTTCAATTGTTTTAATTTTTATTTCAATCATTGGAGTTTTAGTATATATTTTTGCAATAATACTAAAACCACTCAATAATAATAGTAATAACAAAATAAAACAATAATAACGATTTATAAAATTTTTTATATCATTATCTTAATTTGTATCGTTATAGTAATTTTTATGTTATAAAATTATTTGTAAATTAACTACCAGTACAAAAATAAAATTGATAAAATAACAATAATAATACTAATAACAATATTTTAAACCACTAGCATTTTTTTTTATTAACTTTTTATTTTAAAAGTTTTTATTACAGTTATAAATTTTTTGGCAATAATACTAATAATTAAAATAAAGTAAACAATAATAATAATAAAAATAATAATAAAACAAAATAATAATAATAATAATAATAATAATAATATAAAATAAATTTAAATGTTATCAAAATTCTCTTTATTTTCACTTTTTCACTATTGTTTGATTAATACAATTTGGTAATTATTATCATTTTACCCTAATAATTGCCCAAATCACCAAAAAATCGAAAAAACGTCATTATGGAGTGTACTCCAAAAGGCATATTTCGCTAATTTTTTCCGCTTTTTTGACTTTTGGGAATGTTTTTTTTT
>NW_023646174.1:27518-35875 GCF_015228065.2 Penaeus monodon
ATTATTTCATGATTATCATCATTATTATCGTTATCATCATCTATCATCTTCTTATTGCAATTATTATCATCATTACTGCAATTATTATCATTATTATTGCAATTATTGCAGTTATAATATATATTTTTACATCTATACTATTAACAACTACAATAATAATAATAATAACAATAATAATATTAATAACAATATCATATGTCAATTAGTATTATTATAATTATAATTACTATTATTATTATTGTTATTATTACAGTTATAATATATTTTTTGGCAATAATACTAATAATTAAAGTAATAATAATAATAATAATAATAATAATAATAATAATAATAATGATAATAATAATGATAATAGTAATAATATTAAGAATCATCAAATGTTATCCAAATTCTCTTTATTCTCACTTTTATCATCATTATTGTCATGATTAATAGAATTCTAGTAATTATTATCATTATTACCCTAATAATTGCCAGAATCATCAAATGAATGGAAAAAACGTCATTTGGAGTCTACTCTCAAATACGCTAGATTTTGCCGCTTTTTTGACTTTTGGGATTTTTTTTCTTTTACCTTTTTTATTATATATGGACATAATTCCTGTTATTATCATCATTATTATCATCATTATCATCATTATTATCGTTATCATAATCATTATCATCATTATCATCATCATTATCATCATTATTGCAATTATTATCATCATTACTGCAATTATTATCATTATTATTGCAATTATTGCAGTTATAATATATAATTTGACATCTATACTAATAACAACTACAATAATAATAGTACTAAATAAGATACAATAAAAAAAAAAAAAAAAAAACGTCTTTATAATAAATGATTTATATCATTATTTTAATTAATATCGTTATACTGTAAGTATTACTGTTATAATAATTATTTTTACAATATACTACCAGTAAAAATAATAATAAATAATAATAACAATAATAATCATTATAACATATTATAACAATTAGTATTATTATAATTATAACTTATTATTATATATTGTTATTATTACAAGTTTAATAAATTTTTCTGGCAATAATACTACATAAATTAAAGTAATAATAATTAATAATAATAATAATAATAAAATCATAATTTTAATAATAATAATAAATACAGAATAATGATAATAGTAATAATATTAATAATCATCAAATGTTACCAAATTCTCTTTTATTCTCACTGTTCTTTATCATCAGTATTGTCATGATTAATAGAATTCTGGTAATTTATATCATTATTACCCTAATAAATTGCCGAACATCAAATGAATGGAAAAACATCATTTTGGAGGCTACTCTCAAAAGGCTATATTTCGCTAGGAGTTTCGCCGCTTTTTCGACTTTGGGATTTTTTTTTTTTCTTTTACCTTTTTATTATTGTCTGGACACAATTCCTGTTTATTATCATTATTATCTCATTATCATCATTATTAACGTATCATATCAGTATCATCATTATCACATATCATCATTTATCATCAGCCCATTATCATCATTATTGCCAATATTATCATCATTACTGCAATTATTATCATTATATTGGCAATTATTGCAGTGCTAATATCTATTTTACATATCTACTAATAACACTACAATAGAATGTAATAACAATAATAAAAACAATAATAACGTTTTTATAATAATTATTTCATCATTATTTTAATTAAATCGTATTACTGTAATTATTTACTTTTATAATATTATTTTGACCATTATACTACCAGTAGAATAGTAATAATATAATAATAAAATAATAATATTAATAACAATATTATAAACAATTAGGATTACTATGATATACTTTATTATTATTAGTATTGTTATATACAAGTTATAATTATTTTCTGCAATATACTAATAATTTAAAAGTAATAATAATAATAATAATAATAATAATAATATAATAAATAATAATAAAATGATGATAATAACGATAATAATAATGATAATAGTAATAATAGTCATAATCATCAAAATGTTATCGACAATTCTCTTTATTCTTCACTGTTTATCATCATTATGTCAGGATTAATAGAATTCTGGTATATTATCATTATTACCCTAATACTTTGCCAGAATCATCACAATGAATGGAAAACAACGTCCATTTCGAGTCTACTCTCAAAAGGATATATTTCGCTAGATTTTCCGCTTTTTTCGACTTTTGGGGATTTTTTCTTTTACTTTTTATTATATATGGGACACAATTCCTGTTATTATCATTCATTATCATGAATTATCATCATATTATCGTTATCAATCATCATTATCATCATTATCCATCATTATCATCATTATGCAATAATTATTCATTCATATTGCAATTATTGCAGTTTCTAAGTATATTTTACATATATACTAAGAACAACTACAATTAATAATAGTAATAACATAATAATAACAATAATAGCGTTTCAATAATTATTATGTAATTATCTTAATTTCATTATTACTGTTAGAATAATCTATTGTACAATTATACTACCAATAAAAATAATAATAATGATAATAATAACAATAACAATATTAATAAACAATATTATAACAATTAGTATTATTATAATATACTTCATTATTTATTATTATTATTATTATTATTATTACAGTTATAATATATTTTATCGGCAATAATACTATAATTAAAGTAATAAAATAATAATAATAATTAATAATAATAATAATTAATAATAAATAATGATAATAATCAATAATAATAATGATAATAATGATAATAATACTGATAAAAGTTAAAATCTTATAATCATTTCAAATGTTATATATTCTTTTTTTCTTAAGTTTTATCATTTCATTATTGTATGATTAATAGAATTCTGGTAAATTTTCATATACCATAATAATTACAGACTCACAAACGAATAGTAAAAACGTATTTTGGAGTATTCTTCTCAAAAGTATATATTTCGCTATATTTTGCCGTTCTTCGACCTTGGGATTTTTTTATTTTACATTTTTTTTCAATTATGTATGGACACAATTCCTGTCATTATCATCATTATTATCATGATTATCATCATTATTATCGTTATCATCATCATTATCATTATTATCATCTATAATCATTTATTGCAATATTATCATCATTACTGCCAATGATTATCATTATTATTGCAATATTGCAGTTTATAGTATATATTTTGACATCTATAAAAAAACTAGGATTATAATAGTAATAACAAATAATAATAACAATAATAACGGTTTTTATAGGAATAACTATTTATATCAATTATTTAAGTAATATCATTTAATTACTGTAATTATACATGATAATATTATTTTACAAATATACTTACAGTAGAAATAAGCATACTGATAAATAATACACCAATATAATATTAATAACAATATTATACCAATTACTATTTATTATAAATGTATACTATTATTATTATTATTGCTTTATTACAGTTATAATATATTGTTGGCCATTATACTCAATAATTAAAGTAATGATAATAATAATAATAATAATAATAATTAATAATAATGATAATAATAATAATAATAATAATAATAGTAATAATGATTAATTATATTATTTATTATTATTATTATTATTATTATTGTATAATTATTTCATATTATTATAATAATGCGTAATAATGATAAATGATAAAAATAATGATAATAGTATAATAGTAATAATCATCAAATGTTTATCCAAATTATCTTTATTCTCACTTTTATCATCATTATTGTCTTGATTAATAGATTTCTGGAAATGATTATCTTAGTACCCTAAGAATTGCTGGAATCATCATTATTATCATGATTATCATCATTATTATCGCTCATCACTCTATTAGCATCATTATCATTCATTATCATTCATCAGTATCATCATTATTGCATGGGAAAAAACGTCATTTTCGAGTCTACTCTCCACAAATACGCCTATATTTTGCCGCTTTTGCGACTTTTGGAGTTTTTTTTATTTACATTTTTTATTATATATGGACACAATTCCAGTTATCTTCAATTATTATTAATGAATATCATCATTATTATCGTTATCATCATACTTATCTCATTATCATCATATCCCATCATACTTTTTCATCATATTGCAATATTATCATCCATAAAACTGCAATTATTATCATTATATATTGCAATTATTCGACCGTTATTATATATATTTTTACATAACTATACTAATAAAGAACGCAATTAATAATAGTAAATACAATAATAATAACAAATTATTATCGTTTTTATAATAATTATTTTTATATTATTTTAATCAATATCGTTATTACTGTAATATTACGTTATAATAATTATTTTTACAATTATACTATCAGTAAAAATAATATAATGATAATACTAACAATAATATATTAAAACCAATTATTATAAAATTAGTGTTATCATAATTATACTTATTATTATTATTATTATTATTATTATTATTATTACAGTTACATTATATTTTGGGCAATAATACAAATAAATAAAGTAATAATAATATCAATAATAATAACAATAAGAATAATAATAGTAATAATAATAAGTAATAATAATAATGTATATAACTAATATTAATAAAATAATAAGAATAAATAATAAGACTAATAATAATGATAATAATGATAAATAATGATAATAGTAATAATATTAATATCATCAAAGATTATGCAATTTCTCTTTATTCTAACTTTTATCATCACTTATTGTCATGATTATAGAATCTGTTAATTATTATCTTTATTACCAAATAATTGCCAGAATAAGAAATGAATGGAAAAAAACGTCATTTTGGAGTTACTCTCAAAGAGGCTATAATTTATTTGCTAGATTTTGCCCGCTTGTTCGAAGTTTTGCTATTTTTTTTTCTTTTACCTTTTTTATATATATGGACACAATTCCTTTTATTATCATCAATTATTATCATGATTATCATCATTATTATCGTTACCATCATCATTATCATCATTATCATCATTATCATCTCATTATCATCATTATTGCAATTATTATCATCATTATTGCAATTATTTCATTATTATTGCAATTGTTACAGTTATAATATATATTTTTACATATATACTAATAACAACTATAACAATAATAGTAATAACAATAATAATAGCAATAATAACGTTTTTATAATAATTATTTATATCATTATTTTAATTAATATCGTTATTACTGTAATTATTACTGTTATAATACTTATTTTTACATTATACTACCAGGAAAAAAAATAATAATGATAATAATAACAATGATAATATTAATAACAATATTATAACAATTAGTATTATTATAATTATGCTTATTATTATTATTATTATTATTATTATTTTTACAGTTATAATATATTTTTTGGTAATAATACTAATAATTAAAGTAACACTAATAATAATAATAATAATAATAATAATAATAATAATGATAATAATAATGATAATAATAATGATAATATTAAAAATATTAATAATAATCAAATGTTATCCAAATTCTCTTTATTCTCACTTTTATCATCATTATTGTCATAATTAATTGAATTCTGGTAATTATTATCATTATTACCCTAATAATTGCCAGAATCATCAAATGAATGGAAAAAACGGCATTTTAGAGTCTACTCCAAAAAGGCTATATTTAGGTATATTTTGCCACTTTTTCGACTTTTGGGATTTTTTTTCTTTTACTTTTCTTATTATATGTGGACACAATTCCTGTTATTATCATCATTATTATCATGATTATCATCATTATTATCGTTATCATCATTTTCATCATTATCATCATTATCATCATCATTATCATCATAATTGCAATTATTATCATCATTATTGCAATTATTATTATTATTATTGCAATTATTGCAGTTATAATACATATTTTCACATCTATACTAATAACAACTACAATATTAATAGTAATAACAATAATAATAACAATAATAACGTTTTTATAATAATTATTTATATCATTATCTTAATTAATATCGTTATTACTGTAATTATTACTGTTATAATAATTATTTTTACAATTATACTACCAATGAAAATAATGATAATGATAATAACAATAATAATATTAATAACAATATTATAACAATTAGTATTATTATAATTATACTTATTATTATTATTATTGTTATTATTACAATTATAATATAATTTTTTGGCAGAAATACTAATAATTAAAGTAATAATAATAATAATAATAATAATAATAATAATTATAATAATAATAATAATGATAATAGTAATAATATTAATAATCATGAAATGATATCCAAATTCTCCTTATTCTCACTTTTGTCATCATTATTGTCATAGAATTCTGGTAATTATTATCATTATTTCCCTAATAATTGCCAGAATCATCAAATTAATAGAAAAAACGTCATTTTGGAGTTTAGTGTCAAAAGGCTATATTTCACTAGATTTTGCAGCATTTTCGACTTTTTGGATTTTTTTTCTTTTACCTTTTTTATTATATATGGACACAATTCCTGTTATTATCATCATTATTATCATGATTATCATCATTATTATCGTTATCATCATCATTATCATCATTATTATCATTATCATCATAATTATCATCATTATTGCAATTATTATCATCATTATTGCATTTATTATCATTATTATTGCAATTATTGCAGTTATAATATATATTTTTACATTATACTAATAACAATTACAATAATTATAGTAATAATAATAATAATAACAATAATAACGTTTTTATAATAATTATTTATATCATTATTATATTTAATATCGTTATTACTGTAATTATTAGTTATAATAATTATTTTTACAATTATACTACTAATAAAATAATAATTTTGATAATAATAGCAATAATAATATTAATAACAATATTATAACAATTATTATACTTATTATTATTATTATTGTTATTATTACAGTTATAATATATTTTTTGGCAATAATACTAATAATTAAAGTAATAATAATAATATTAATAATAATAATAATAATGATGATAATAATAATAATAATAATAATAATAATAATGATAATAATGATAATAATAATGATAATATTAATAATATTAATAATCCTCAAATGTTATCGAAATTCCCTTTATTCTCACTTTTATCATCATTATTGTCATGATTAATAGAATTCTGGTAATTATTATCATTATTACCCTAATAATTACCAAAATCATCAAATATTTGGAAAAAAACGTCATTTTGGAGTCTACTCTCAAATGGCTATATTTAGCTAGATTTACCACTTTTTCGACTTTTTGGAATATTGTTCCTTTACCTTTTTTTATTATATATGGACACAATTCCTTTCATTGTCATCATTATTATCATGATTATTATCATTATTATCGTTTTCATCATCATTATCTTCATTATCATCATAATCCTCATCATTATCATCATTATTGCAATTATTATCATCGTTACTGCAATTATTATCATTATTATTGCAATTATTGCAGTTATAATATATATTTTTACATCTATACTAATAACAACTACAATAATAATAGTAATAACAATAATGATAACAATAATAACGTTTTTATAATAATTATTTATGCCATTATTTTAATTAATATCGTTATTCCTGTAATTATTACTGTTATAATCATTATTTTTAAAATTATACTACCAGTAAAAATAATAATAATGATAATAATAACAATAATAATATTAATAAGAATATTAAAACAATTAGTATTAATATAACTATACTTATTATTATTATTATTGTTATCATTACAGTTATAATATATTTTTTAACAATAATACTAATAAATAAAGTAATAATAATAATAATAATAATAATAATAATAATAATAATTGTCATCATCAAATGAATGGAAAAAACGTCATTTTGGAGTATACTCTCAAAAGGCTGTATTTCGCTAGATTTTGCCGATTATCATCATTATTATCGTTATAATCATCATCATCATTATCATCATCATTATCATCATTATTGCAATTATTATCATCATTATTGCAATTGTTATCATTATTATTGCAATCATTGGAGTTATAGTATATATTTTTGCAATAATACTAATAACCACATCAATAATAATAGTAATAACAATAATAATAACAATAATAACGATTTTATAATAATCATTTATATCATTATCTTAATTAGTATCGTTATTACTGTAATTATTACTATTATAATAATTATTTTTGCAATTATACTACCAGTACAAATAATAATAATGATAATAATAACAATAATAATACTAATAACAATATTATAACCAGTAGCATTATTATTATTATTATTATACTTATTATTATTATTGTTATTATTACAGTTATAATATATTTA
>NW_023646175.1:0-7766 GCF_015228065.2 Penaeus monodon
AAATTTTTATAAATTGAAAAATTTTAAAAAATTAATTTTTTTTATTTTTTAAAAATTTTTATTTTTATATTTTTATTATATATATTTTAATTTCTTAATTTTTATTATTGCCCAAAAAAATTTTTCTGGAAAAATAAAAATAAAAATTAAAAAATAATAAAAATAATAAGTTTTTAAAAATTTATTTAAAAATTATTTTTTAAAACTTATTATTTTTTTTTGGTATAATTTTTTAAAAAAAAAAAAAAAAAAGAAAAAATTAGTAATAAATATAATAAGATAAAATAAAATTATTTAAAAATGAAGTTATATTATTTTATTAAATATTATTATATTTTGGGATGATTTTTCAAAAATAAAGTATAATCAATAATGAAAAATAAAATAACAGAAAAATTTTATAATAAATTAAAAGAGAAAATTAAAAGGAAAATGAGAAAAATAGAAAATAAAATGAGAAATCAAAATGAGGGTTTTTTCGGGGTTTGGCAAAATTAGTAAAAAAGGTATAAAAAAAATTAAAAAAAAATGGGGAAAAAAAGGAAAAAGATTGGGTAACTAAAAATTTTTTATTTTTTTATTTTAATTTAGGGTAAAAATTAAAAAAAAAATTTTATTAATATAAAATAATTTTAAAAAAAAAAATAAAAGAATTTATCTTTAATAATTAAAATATTATTTTAAATTATTATTATTATTTTATTTAATTATTTTAATAAATTTTTTTATTATTATATTTTTATTTTTTATTTTTTAATTCGTATTTGCCAAAAAAAAATTTTTTAACGTAAAAATAAAAAAAAAATAAATATTTTAAAAATTTAAAAAAGTATTTATAAAAATTTATATTTTATTTATTATTTATTTTTTATTTGTTGGTTTATAAATTTCAAAAATAAATTTTTATAACTAAAATTCAAATAGGGTAAATTAAATAAGATGAAAAATTTTAATAAAAATATGTTATTAATTTTTAATATTATTAATGTTTTGTATTATTTATTTAAAAAATATAATATAACCCCAAAAGCAAAAATAATATAAAAAGAAAAAGAAAAAATTCAAAAGGGGGAAAAAGGGAAAAAGGAAATATAAATTTGAGATACAAAATAATTGATTTTTTGATGGGTAATAAAAAGGTATAATAATATAAAAAGGGATAAAAAAAAATTAAAAGTGAAAAAGGAAAAAAGGAAAAACCTTTGAAATTAAAAAAAATTTTTTTTTTTTTATTTTTAATATTTTTAAAAAATTTTTAATAATTTAAATTTTATTAATATAAAAATAAAGATATAAAAAGAAAAAAGAAAATTTTAAAATTTTAATATTATTTAAAAAAAAATATATTAAAATTTTTTTTTATTTTTATTTTTTAATTTTTTAATTTTTTTATTTTTATTATTTTATTATTTATTATTACTATTATATTAATTATTAGTATCATTGCCAAAAATATTTATTTAATAATATAACAGTAATAATTAAGTATAAGTTATACTAATAAGCTATGTTAAATATTTTATTAGTATTATTATTGTTATTATTATCATTATTATTATTTGTACTGGTATAATGTGGTAATAGTATTATTCAAAAGTAACTAATTACATAATAACGCAATAATTAATGATAAGATATAATAATTATAAAATCGTAATTGTTATTAATGATTGTAATTACTATATATTGTGTGGTTATATATATTGCAAAAGATATACTATAACTAGATAATATGCATAATATGATAAATGCAATAATTGTGATAATAATGCAATAAAGATGATAATAATGAAAAACATTGCATAAAGTGAAAAGCGGATATTAACGAAATATGATTAATCATGATAATATAAAATACAGGATTTTGATTTCTTTGGTATATTCGCAATTAATAGGTATAAGAAATAATCCAAACATCGAAATGGCTAAAATCTAAGCAAATATAGCTATGAAGAGTTGACTCAAAGAGACTTTTTACATTCTTGTATTTCGGCAATTATTATTAATAATGATTAATAATTCATATTTATTATCATAATATTATGATGATTAAAGTGAGAATAATTATAATTTTGATAAATTAAAATTATTTAAATTATTATATTATTTATTATTATTATTAATATCATTATATATTAATTAATAATTAATTATTATTATATATAGTATAATATTATATATTTATTTATTATTTTATATTTATCTTAATTTTATATTCATTCAAAATGTATTATATCTGTATGATAACAATAAAAATAATATTATAAGTATAATAAGATAATAGTACGTTATATTAAATAGATATATTATTAATTATTTAATCTTATTATTGTACGTATATAATTGAAAATTATTATAACTAATATTTCGTAATATAGATATTATTAGATAAGATATAATATATATAAAATCGATAATTTGATCATTATGTTATTAATATTATTATTGTAGTGGATTAGTAATATTGCAAAAATATATATATAACTATAATATTTATAATAATGATAACATTGAATAATGATGATAATATGCAATATAGATGATAAATGATGATGATGTAATGATATAATAATATATAGATGAAACATCAAAATGAGATAACGAAATTAGATAATACTAGTATCAAAATACGTTTTTTTCGATTTCTTTGGTGATTTCGGGAATTATTAGGGTAATAATGATAATAATTACCAGAATTGTATTAATCATAACAATAATGATGATAAAAGTGAGAATAAAGAGAATTTTGATAACATTTGAATATTATTAAAATTATTATTATTATTATTATTATTATTATTATTATCATTATTATTATTATTATTATTATTATTATTATTATTATTATTATTATTATTATTATTATTATTATTATTATTATTATTACTATTATCTTAATTATTAGTATCATTGCCAAAAAATGTATTATATCTGTAATAATAAAAATAATAATAATATGTATAAGTATAATAATGATAATGCTAGTGGTTATAATATTGTTATTAGTATTATTATTGTTATTATTATCATTATTATTATTTGTACTGGTTTGTATAATTGCAAAAAAATTATTAAAAACCGTAATAATTCCCGTAATAAAGATATAATTAAAATAATGAAAATAAAATTTTTAAAATCGTTTTTTATTGTTATCATTATTGTTATTACTATTATTATTGTTTTTGGGGGGTTTTGTATTATTGCAAAAATATATACTAAAAAACTCCCCTAATTTCAATAAAAATGATAACAAATTTCAAAAATGAAAGATAAAAATTTCAATAAAGAATTTATATGATGATGATGATAAAGATATAATGTTTACTGATGATGATAAAGATAATAAGAAAGATAACATGGAAAAATGATGATGATAATAAAAGGAATTGTGTCCCCTATATAAAAATAAAAAAGGGGATAAGAAAAAAATTCCCAAAAATCGAAAAAGCGGCAAAAACTAGGGGGAAATTAAACTTTTGAAGTATACTCCAAAAAAGACGTTTTTTTTTGATTTCTTTGGGGGATTTTTGGCAAAATTAAATTTGGGTAAAAATGATAAAATTTACCATAATTGTATTTAAACATAGCAATAAAGATGATAAAAGTGAGAAAAAGAGAATTTTTTATAACCCTTTGAATGTTATTAAAATTATTATTATTTAAATTAAATTTTTATTATTATTATTTTATTATTATTTATTATTATTTTATTATTATTATTATTATTTTCAAATTTTCTTTAAATTTTTTGTATCATTGCCAAAAAAAATCTATTATATCTGAAAAAATAACAAAAAATAAAAATAAGTAAAAAAGTAAATAATAATAAGCTAGTGGGTTTTAATATGTTATTATATTTTTATTGTTATTTTATTATTATTATTTTTTTTCGGGAGTAAATTTTCAAAATAATTTTATAAAAAAAATAATAATTACGTAATAAAAATACTTTAAATTAAAAAAATGGTATAAAAAATTATTATAAAAACGTTTTAATTTTTATTATTTTTTGTTTTACTATTTTATTTTGTGGTTATTAGTAAAATTTTTCAAAAAATAATACTAAAAAAACCCAATAAATTTCCATAATAAAATTTAATAAAGAATAATGATGATAAAAAATTGCAATAAGATGAAAGGAAAGATTTATAAAAAGATGAAATGGAAAAGATGATAACGATAAAAAAAATGAGATAATATGATAATGTGATGAAAAAAAACAGGAATTTTTGTCCATATATAATATAAAAAAAAAATAAGAAAAAAAAAAAATTTCCCAAAAGCGAGAAAGCGGCAAAATTTAGTGAAATATAGCCCTTTTTAGAGTGTACTCCAAATGACGTTTTTTTGATTTTTTTTGGGGATTTCGGGAAATTTTTTGGGTAAAATGATAATAATTAAAACCCGATTTTATTAAAACATAAAAAAATAATGATGATAAAGTGAGAAAAAGAGAATTTTGATAAAATTTAAAATTATAAAATTATTATTATTATTATTTTTTTATTTTTAATTTTTATTTTTTATTATTATGTTATTATTATTTTCTTATTATTTATTATTATTATTATTTTTTTAAAAAATTTAATTTACTTTTCTTAATTTTATATCATTGCCAAAAAATCATTATATCTGTAATAAAAACAATAAAATAATAAAATATAAGTAAAAAATAATTTAAAACTAGTGGTTTTTTTAAAAAGTTTTTTAGTTATTATATTGGGGAATTTTTTCTTATTATTATTTTTTTCTGGTAGTATAATTGCAAAAAAATTATATAACAGTAATAAATTACAGTAATAACGATACTAATTAAGATAATGATAAAAAATAATTATTTTAAAAAACGTTATTTTTTTATTTTTGTTATTACTTTTAATTGTTTGGTTATTAGTAATTTTTGCCAAAAAAAATATACATAACTCCAAAAATTGCAAAAATAAAATAACAATTGCAATAAAAGATGATAATAATTCAATAATGTGATAATATGATGATAAGATGATAAAAGATGAAAAATTGATGATAAAAGTAATAATGAGAAATAATCATGATATGATGATGATAATAACAGGGAAAAGGGGGTCCATATTAATATAAAAAAAAAAGGGATAAAAAAAAAAATTCCCAAAAAATCGAAAAAAAACGGGAAAAAAAAACTAGCGAAATATAGCCTTTTGGGGGTATATCCCCAAAAAAGACTTTTTTTTCGATTTCTTTGGTGATTTCGGGCAAAAATTATTAGGGTAATAAATGATAAATAATTACCAGAAAATTGTATTAATCAAAAAAAAATGATTAATAAAAAAAAAAATGAAAATAAAGAGAATTTTGATAACATTTTGAAAGATTATTAAAATTATTATTATTATTATTATTAAATTTTTTTAAAATTATTATTAATTATTATTTTATTATTTTATATTATTTTTCTTATATTCTTAATTATTTTTATTATTTTTTTATTCTATTATCTTAATTTTTTAGTAATTGCCCAAAAAATCTATTTTATCTGTAAAAAAATAACATTAATAATAAAATATAAGTATAATAATAATAATGCTGTGTTATAATATTGTTTTTTTAGTATTATTTTGTTATTATTAACCTTTTATTATTTTTTAACTGGGGGAGTATAATTTTCAAAAAAAATTATTGTAACAGTAATAATTACAGTAAAAAACGAATCAATTTGTAAATATATAAATAAAATTTTATAAAATTTGTTTTTTTTTTGTTATTTATTTTTGTTATTACTATTATTAAAATTTTTGGGGTTATTAGATTTTGCAAAAAAAAAAAATACTATAAAAAATCCAAAAATTGCAATAATAATGATAACAATTGCAAAAAATGATGATAAAATTGCAATAATGATGTAATAGGATATAATGATGATAATAAATTTAAATGATGATGAAAATAAAATGATGAAAATATGATAAGTGGGATGATAAAAAACAGGAATTGTGTCCATATAAATAAAAAAAGGGGATAAAAAAAAACATTCCCAAAAAATCGAAAAAGCGGAAAATCTAGCAAAATTAAAAAGCCTTTCGAGAGTATACTCCCAAAAAAGACGTTTTTTCGATTTCTTTGGGGATTTGGGAAAATTTTTAGAGTAAAAATGTAAAAATTACCGAATTGTATTAAAACATAACAAAAATGATAAAAAAGGGGGAAATAAAGAATTTTTTATAACATTTGAATATTTTTTAAAAAATTTTTTTATTTTTATTATTATATTATTTTTATTATTATTTTTTTATTAATTATTAATTATTAATTATTGTTATTATTATTATTATTCAAATTTCTTTTAATTTTTATACATTGCCAAAAAAAAACTTTTTATCTTAATAATAAAAAAAATATAATATTAAGTATAAAAAGCTAAGCTAGTGGTTTTTTAAAAATTGTTTTATTTAATTATTTTTGTTTTATTATTACATTATTATTTTTTTACTGGTGGGATAATTGCAAAAAAAAAATTTTTATCAGTTTTTAAAAATTACAGTAAAAAACGATACTAATTAAGATAATATAAAAAAAATTATTAAAAATCGTTATTATTGTTATTTATTGTTATTACTATTATTTTTGTTGTGGTTTTAGTATTATTGAAAAATATACTATAACTCCCCAAAAAATTGCAAAAATAAAGTAACAATGCAAATAATGATGATAATAATTTCAATAAAAAGATGATAATGATGTAAAATGATATAATGATGATAAGAATTATGATAACGATAATAAAGATGAAAAACTAAAAATGAGAGATAATAACAGGGAATTTGGTTCCCATATTAATAAAAAAAAGGTATAAAAAAAAAAAATTCCCAAAATCGAAAAAGCGGCAAAAACTAGCGAAATAAGCCTTTTTAGGTAAACCCCAAAAAAGGTTTTTTTCGATTTCTTTTGGTGATTTTCGGCAATTTTTAGGGTAATAAAAATATAAATACAGAATTGTATTTAAATCATAACAAAATAAAAGGGAAAAAAAATGAGAAAAAAAAAGAGAAAAATTTTTATAACATTTTAATATTATTAAAAAAAAATTTTTTTATTATTATTTTTTATTGTTTTATTATTTTATTATTATTATTATTTTATTATTTTTATTATTATTATTTTATTTTATTTTTACTATTATCTTAAATTTTAGTATCAATTTTAAAAAAAATCTATATATCTGTAATAATAACATAAAAAAAATAATATGTATAAGTCTAATAAAAATTGCTATGGTTTTTAAATTGTTATTAGTATTATTTTTTATTAATCATTATTATTATTTATACCGGTATAAAAAATTGGTAAAATAATTTTAAAAACGTTTAAATTTACAGTAATAACGATACTAATTAAATAATGATATAAAAAAAAAAAATTTTTAAAAAAAAAACGTTTTATTGTTATTATTATTTTATTTACTAATTTAAATTTTGTTGGGTTATTAGTATATTGCAAAAAAATTACATAAAATCCAATAAAATTTCAATGATAATGATAAAAAAAATTGCAATAAAAATGATTTTAAAAATTGGGGAAAAAAAAATAAAATGTGGTGATAAAAAGATGAAATGATGATAATGATGTAATGAGATGATAACGATAATAAAGATGATAAAACATGAAATCTGATAAAATAAAAAAAATTGTGTCCATATATAATATAAAAAAAGGGTTAAAAAAAAAAAAGGAAAAAAAAAAAAAAAACCAAAAATTCCCCAAAAGTTTTTTTTGAAAAACAGGGGGAAAAA
>NW_023646176.1:5000-7766 GCF_015228065.2 Penaeus monodon
AGTGGCAAGGATGGTGGAATCCCGGCTGCTCAAGCATGGCCCTACCCTTATTGATATGATATATATATATATATATATATATATATATATATATATATCTATATATATATATATATATCATTATATATAATATGTGTGTGTGTGTGTGTGTTGGGTGTCATTTATTACATATATTATATTATATATACTAATATAGACACCCACCATATATATTTTATATATATTATATATAATTATATAATATATATAAAATTTTATATTATTATATATATTTAAATATTATTTTATATTATTATATAATATAATATATTATATATTTTTATATTTTTATATATTTGCGGGGGGTTTTATATATATATAAAATATATATAATATATATTATATATATATATATATAATATATATATATATATAATTTATATATAAAATTGGGGGTGTTTAATATAATATATAATAATATATAATATATAAATATATTTATTATATATATATCTGGTGTGTTGTGGGGGTGTTGGTGTGTGGTGTGGTTTTTGATTTGGTGGTGTGTGTTGGTGTGTGTGTGTGTGTGTGTGTGTGTGGGGTGTGTTGTGTATCTGTGGTGTGCATGTTGGTGTGTGTGTTTGTGAAAATTTATGTATATATATATGCATATTATCATATTATAGACCACATACACGCATATATATATTATATATTATATTTTAAAATATAATATATATATATATAAATATTATATATATATAAATATATAAATTATATATATATATATTATATATATAAAATATTTTAAAAGATATATATATATTTTTGGGGTGTGTGGGGTGTGGTGTTGTGTGTGTGTGTGTGTTGTATGTGTGGGATATATATATATATAATTATATATATATTATATATATATATATATATATATATATAAAATTTTTATATATAGTTTGTTGTGGTGTGTGTTTGTAATGTACACACACCACACCACATTTTTCATATATTAAAAATATATATATATTAAATATAATAATTTAAAATATATATATATATATAGACAACACCACATCACACACACACACACACACAAACACCAACCCAAAACACACAACCTACACCACCCAACAAACCCCACACACCCCAAAACACACAACACACACACACACACACAATATATATATATTAATATATATATAATAATATATATATAATATATATATATATATATATATACTATAAAATATAGTGTGGTGGTGTGTGTTTGTGTGTTGTATATGTATATATATTATATATATATATATTTTATATATATATAAAATTTTAATATTATATAATAATTTATATAAAGGACAAAGTGTGCAGTATTTATCCTTTATTTTCTGACAATTTTTTGCATTGTATGTTTTTCATGATAAAAGCAGTAATTTAAATTTTAGCTATGTTTTGGGGTGTGACCCTTTTTTATGAAAGTATAGCCATGCCCCATATCGTTTTTTTTACATATTTACATATGCTATTGCAACTTTAGGGAATGCGTGGGCTTGTCCCTGAAAAAGGGGGAAACGTTAGAAATGCCGATCTTTAAAGCCCAAGAATTTTGTGATGCTTCGGTCACGAAAAATTTTTTTGCAAGAATAGCATCGTTTTTTTTTTTGATGGTTGGGAGTGGCGCCGTTTGAGAAGCCGCAGAAAAAAATTCATCTCATAAAGCCACGAAATGTGTAAAAAAATTCGGATATCATTGGGGGTTGGGTTTTTTTTTGTTTTTAAAAGATTTTCGAAAAAATTTTGAATTATGGTATCATAATCTTGACATGTAGGAATAAAATTGCCCTTCTTCGATAAGATAAACGATATATATATATATAATTATATATATAATAAAATATTACATATAAATGTATATATATATATATATATATATATATATATTTTTATATTATATTATAATAAATGATATATATAACATATATATATATTATAATATATTTTTATATATTATTATATATATAAAGTGGGGGGCGGCTCAAAACTGTCACCGGCAAACTGAGTTCGGGGGGGTTTGAGTCCCCGGCCGGGGCTTTTTTTCCCTTGGGGAAAAAACTTCACCTCGTTGCCTCCTAGCCCTGGTGGCCAAACCACCCCAAATCAGTGCTGGGCCCAACCCCGGGTAAAAAAGAGAGAAAGATTACCTAAAAGATAACCCGGCACTCTCCCGATGTTTATTTCATTTATTATTCCGTTGCCGAGAAACTGCTTTTATCGGGTTTGGGTTTTTGGGGACTTCATTAACATTAGCTTTGATATCGTGTGGGTTTTAAATTTCGTTTTGTTCTCTGGAACACGGGTTGGAATGCGAAATTTTCCCGGGTTTGGTTCCTTCCTGATAATGTTTTGTGTCTGACATGAAACTGTTTTCACCTTTTCTTTTGCTGCTGGTTCCGCGTATCAGTCCTGGTAGCCTACTTCTATTTTTCCCTTTTCGTAGTGTGATTAAAAGATATTGCGAGAGGAGGAAGAAAAAGGGAAAGATAGAAAGGGAAAATACTAGCAGGATATACATAATATACAGAAAGAGAGAAAGACAAAAAAAGGAATAAAAGAAAGAGAAAAAAACAAAAGGAGAACGTCGAAAAAATCTCCACCTCATCCCCCCCCAAAAGGCGTTTTTTTTCCCTTTCCCCCTTTTTCCTGCTTACCCTCACAAAAACAGCCGCCTCTTAGCTATTTGGGAGAGGTACTCATCGACTGATCCTTCGTCTTTTTATCTTCGAGAAGGGCCCT
>NW_023646177.1:5000-7766 GCF_015228065.2 Penaeus monodon
CAAGTACTCGCTTTCATCTACGCTCGATATGGGTTTTGGTTGGCCGAGTAAAGGGTGCGCGGACGGGAGGATGCTGGAGACATATGTTTAAGGGAATTGGAGGTGAAGTTATGAAGCAAAATTATGTAAATGCACATATATAGAATCACACATACATGTATACACACATTTACCCACAAACACTTAAATACAAACACTTTCACACACAGATATAACACACACACAGATATATATATATATATATATATATATATATATATATATATATATATATATATATATATATATATATATATTGATATATATATATATATATATATATATATTCGTTGCTCGTAGGATTGTTGCTGTGACCTTGGATAATCTGAACCTGCCCGATGCCGTGTTGACATTACTCTCCGTCGCGATGTATGCTGCTTCCATAATTTTTCTTTTTAGTTTGTTCAGTCCTTCATGGACTATTTCTGCGTCCTTCCAGTTTGGTAGATGTCCAGCTTCATCTACATGTACCACCATGGCATTGGAAGTTCTGTGGTGACGGATGTCAGCTCGATGTTCGCTGATCCTGGTGCTGAAACCACGGCCTGTTTCCCCAAAGTATGCTGTATCGCAACCGCTGCAGGGTATGCGATATACAACACTATAAGGGTTGCTTTCGGGCTGCTTTCTGTCACGTATTAAGTCATGTATCTTTTCCCCGGATGTGCTGGCGATTCTCACTGTCTTGCCGAAGTATCTGCTGATCGCCTGGGAAACGTTACATGACGGTAAAATGAGACAATTATTAGAAGAGGGTGCGGGGTCTGCTCTTACAAGTATGCTCTCCGCCTTCTTTCTGAGGTTTAACAGGAAGCCTCTTGGATACTTGTGTTTCATGAAAGAACTAATTATATAGGCAACCTCATCCTCGAGAAATTCAGGGCTGCAGATCCTCAGTGCTCTGAGGAAGAAGCCAATCACAACACCAGATTTCGTTTTGTTGCTGTGGGCGGAGTAGTAATGGATATAATCATCTTTATTTGTAGGCTTCTTGTATACAGAGAAACGTAGGCCGTCGTCACCCCGATGGATCAGAGTGTCCAGGAAAGGTAGTTTCTGATTCTCCTCCTCCTCCACTGTGAACTGGATTTTCTCGTGAACGGAGTTGAGTTTAGTGTATGTTGCAAGCACGACCTCCTGGGGACAATGACGAGGACGTCATCTACGTATCGAAGCCATGTTGAATGCCTGCCGATTATATCACAAGACGCAAGATCCAGAGTGTCAAGAATCGGCGTTGGCTCCTGATGGACTGCTTGGCTGAGCAAGTATTGCCACCTTCAGCTCCGAGCCAGTTGAAATCCGGCGAGCATCCGTTCCCAGATAGTGCTCGGGCCTTCCTTGTGGAGGCCATTAGGCCCCTGCAACACCGACTCGACGAACTCCGGTAAGACTGATAATCTGACTCCAAAGGTGCGTCAAATTAGCTGCAAATCCAGCATTACAGAATGTCCAACTTCCGCCACAAGTTTTTCAAAAGCAACAACTTTGGACACTTTTGTTACAAAGACAGCTTATGAAAAATAAAACCATGTTGAAGAAGTCGCTATGATGGTCTTTGCAACCAACGCTTCATTTAGATTGGTATAACAACCTCCGTTTTGTAATATGGTTGAGTAGTTGAGCCCAGGATACACTCCCCCAACAAGGAAAGCAATTACAAACTAATTCCTACCCATGATATATGAAAGAAGAATATGTAAAGTGTGCCACAGAGCTGAAGGATGAAACGGTATGTCTGTCTTTAGAAGGATGGACTAACATTCACAACGAGCGTTGTGTTAATGTGGCAACCTCAATGGCCATATATTTTTCGTGGATACAATAAACAAAAGTGGCCAGCCTCATACAGTTAAATATATAGAAGAGCGCTCAAAATCAGCAATTTAGATATGTAAAGAACTTGGTTGCCATGATGGTAGCGTTGTGGACAACGCAGTTAATGTAAACAAAATTAAGAAATTATTTGAACTGGGAAATAAACTGAAGATGGTGACCTATGGTTATACTGAACACATTCTGAATCTTCTGGGTCATGATCTGGAAATTGGCAGTATTAAAGAGCACGTGGTGTATATAGTATATACTTTACAAACAATCACTATGCTTCTCCAAGATAGCGACAGGAAGGTGGGCAACGTTTTATGCTTGGAGACACAATGTGTAACCTGTCTGAATATATACATAAAGAACTGGCCAGTTCTTATTAAAATTTGTGAAGTTGACTGGGAGCCGACTGATGTCAGAGTTAGAGAGGTGTCTAACTTAACATTGAAGTGGTCAGCAGAGGACCTACTTGCACAACTAGAACCAACAGCTATGGATTTGGACAAAGTACAGTGATAAATGCACAACTTCTGAAGCAGTGAACAAATGGAAAGAATTAATCACATCTTTTTGCAATGATAGAGATGCAGTAACTGCTGCGAAAAAAAGGTTTGGCCAAGTCAAAACACAAGCTCATCTGATTAATTCTTCCTTTCAATGAAAGCTGCTTAATGCAGAAGTGAATATTGCAGTGGACTATGCCAATGAAAAGCTTCCCGCACTCGTCCCAGTCATTATGAAATTTCAAGCCAAATAATTATGCAATTAAGTTTATTGATTCTGCAACCAAGTGTATGGCAGCTGTTAATATTGAGGTCACATTCAAATGTGTTGGATAGTGATGTAATCTCGGTAGCACAACAACTATTGTCTTCACGGGAAAAGCTTGGTATTTTACAT
>NW_023646178.1:0-7766 GCF_015228065.2 Penaeus monodon
AGGTTTAACTAAAAGAGATCTAGCATTCGCTAAATTTCATCCACCAGCTTGGTTCTAACTGAATGAGACCAAAATGGCAAGCAATGACAGTCTCGCATCCACCTGCTGGCACCAAAAGAGATGGTAGTTGTAGTGATTGGTCTTAATTACTTTAATTACCCTCGTTAATTAGGTCATTAGCGCTGCCACCACCGGGTTAATACGCCCAGGAACAATAAGTGTACCGAAAGAAGAAGACGTGTAGAAGGGTGTAAATGGTAAAAGGAAAAGCATGCATGTGAGAAGAGAAAAATGACCCAATCAACAAGAGTTTAGTCTGGTAAGCGTGTTAAAATCCGAGGGGAGTGCGTGTCAGCCTTAAGGGCTGATAGAAGGTGGTCAATTGCTTGCCACAGGTAGCCAAGTATGGTATCATTTGTCTCTTAATGAGAGTTTAAGTAAAAAGGAGGAATTTCACTCACGAATCTTCAAAAATATACATTTATTAAAACATTCTAAAACACAAAAACAGGTAAACACCAAAACATTAAAACAATACGGGAACCAGAACCTAAAAACAAGACAAGGGAGCACTCAGTTCTTATCATAAAAAAATGAAAAACTTAAAAATATCCCACCTTACTGCCGTTAAAACCTCGTCCTTACGACCGCAGGGGAAACAAAAAGAAAAAAACGTCAATAGCTTCCACCGGGTGTACATCGGCCGCTTAGGACGTTTCAACCTATGCCCCTGCCTACCCCCTTCTTCTTCTTCTTTCTTCTTTGTTGGATTTCTTGGCTATCAACCAGCGGCATGTGGCCAAGGTTATTAAGCCAATGGATCCTATTTATTCTGTCAATCTAGATAAGGTCATAAAGTTTTGTCTCCCTTAAAAAAGTGATTACTTTACTTATTATTTTATCATTATCTGATAAAATATTTGATATCGTAAAATCTTTATTTTTCATTCTGAAATAATTTAATAGTGCCTGTCTCTGGTTTGAATGTATAGGGCATACTATTAGTAGATGATGTAATGTGAGGGTGGTGGTACATTGAGGGCACTGTGGAGGAAATGTTCTCTCTATATAGGGAGTGAGGTGGGTGATTTTAGTGGCGTTGACCCTGAGACGAGCCAACACCACCTCCTCCCTTCTGATTTTCCTGTGGGCTGTGTCCCACAGTTCAATTGTTGGCTTGATTTTATGTGTGAGTTGGAGGTTGGTCCACTCACTTTGCCACAGGAGATGTATTTTTGCTTTTATAAGAGACACAAAACACCTGAGATCTGTACGGACTATGCTAAGGTCCAGATCGCCAGTTGACCCGGCTAATTTTTGTCAGCCTGCTCATTGCCATGGATACCAGAGTGGCCTGGTACCCATATTAGCTTGATTGATTTGTTGGCACCATGTAGCTTACGAATGATATTACCCAGAAGTTCATTTTTGGTGGTTTCTAATGATTTAATGGCTTTAAGTGAACTTAATGAATCAGAAAAAATTACTATTCTATCGTGGGTCGTCGATAGTGCAAAATCAATAGCTTTATCAATGGCAAAAAGTTCAGCAAGAAAGATCGATGTATGATTCGGCAGTCTGAACTTTAGTTCACATTCAGTCGACCATACACCCGCACCCACACACTCTTCTGTCTTGGAGCCGTGGGATATATATGAAAAAAAGGGAGATGTTTAATAAGGATCTCTCTGAACCTCTGGCGTACCTCCACCTCCGGCGCCATGGCCTTAGCTGATGGAAGCCAAGCTTCCATGATGGAAAAATTGGGAGTTTCCCATGGCGCTATATTTGACTGAACCAAGGTATCGATGGTAGAGAGATCTATACCGACTTTCTCGACGAGGTCGTGGAGTCTCGTGGCAAAGGGCCTAATGCCACTATTGCCATAGGGTGGCTCGGGTCTCGAGCCACCTTTGCGGCATAGCTCAAGGCTAACTGGCCGCGTCTGAGTCGGAGGGGAGGTACTCCTGACTCCACCTCAAGACGCTCGATCCGAGTGCACTTCAGGGCTCCAAGACACACACGCAAACAGGCATTCTGTACAGCATCCAAACCTTTCAAACTTGTTCTCGATGCCGAACCATACACGATTGACCCATAATCTACTTTAGACCTAATCAGGGCTTTATATACCATTAGCAAAGACTGTCTATCAGCTCCCCATTTGTTACCAGAAATGCACTTTATTAAATTCAGTGCTTTTTGACATTTATTCTTTAACTGACCAATGTGGTCTTTCCAATTGAGTCTACTATCAAAAAGTAGCCCAAGAAATTTGCAGAATTTTGAATAGGTTATTGGGTGGTTGTCTAGAGTTAGCCTGATGTTCGGCTTTCTCCTACGTGAAAAAAATTACCCCAATACTCTTTCGAATGGAAAACTTAAAACCCCACTGGAGGCCCCAGTTATGAATCATATCCAGTGCCAATTGGATGCGATTTGCTGAGAATTCTGCATTATTGCTGGAATGCCATAATGCACAATCATCAGCGTACAGTGAGTATTTAAGATTCCGAGGAGGAGCTGGTAAGATGTCATTGATCATACATAAAAATAATGTTGGTGACAAGACACTTCCTTGTGGGACCCCGTTTGCCTGGACAAAAATGTCCGAAAAAGTGACATTGTCGGAGAATAATTTGACAGCAAAAGTTCTGTCAGAAATGAAATTTTGAATAAAAACAAGGCAAGTTTCCACGTAATCCAAAAGCATAAAGTTTTCTGAGTAGGCCATATCGCCATGTCATGTCGTAGGCTTTTCTATATCTAAAAATACTGAAATCAAAAAATCTTTTTTGGCAATGGCCTCTTGAATATGACTGTCCAGCTTTACTAGCTGATCGAGAGTTTGGCGTCCCTTGCGGAAGCCGCACTGCTCATCAACTAGTAAATTACTGGAATTTAAAAAATGCAATAGCCTACTGTTAACAATTCGTTCCATGACCTTGCATAAGCAACTTGTCAACGCAATTGGGCGGTAGGAGATGGCAAGTCTGGGATTACCCCCTCCTTTCAATATGGGAATGATGTGGGCAAAGTGCCATGAGTGTGGTGACTTTTCCAAATTTCATTGTACACTTCTAGCAACTTAATCATGTCATCATGATTAAGATGCTTCATCATCTCATATCGAATCTCATCGGGGCCTGGGGATGTTCCTCTACAGGCTTCTAGGGCTCGGACAAGCTCATCCATTGTTAGATTTTTATTGTAATCAAAGTCATCTCCTGTGGCAAAGTGAATTGGTTGCAGCTCCGCCTCTTCCTTGATGGTCAGGAAGGTGGGATGGTAATTAGCAGAGCTGCTTGTATGAGAGAACTGCCTGGCGAGTGCATTAGCAATGTCTCTAGGTGAATCGAAATTAGTGCCCTCGTGGATGATGTTATTAATTTTAAAAGATGATTTTTTCTTATTGATTTTATTGATAGTGGACCAAACCTCCGATATTTTTGTATTGCTATTGATTGTAGAGACAAAGCTCCGCCAGGAGTCTCTTTTTGCTTGTCTTATTACTCTACGAGCCCTAGCTCTTGCTAGTTTGTAGTTGCAAAAGTTCTCATTTGTGATGTTATTTTTGAAAAGCCTGTAGGCCTTATTGCGTCGGCACAGCGCCCTGCGGCAATCTGGTGTCCACCATGGAACTCTATGCTTAACGCTATCTGTCGAAGTTTTAGGAATGGATAGCAATGCTGCTTCTATAATCGAATTTGAATATTGTTTACTTTATCATCAATGGTTTCTCCAACAAATTCGAGCTTGACGCTCCTTGTGAAGGCGACCCAGTCTGCTCGTTTTACGTTAAATTTAGGCGCTGAAGGCGTTCTCACTGTGTCGCATGAATATTTAATCAAAATAGGAAGATGATCGCTTCCCAACGAGTCGTCAATGGTGTGCCACAGGCACTTGGCTGCTATTGATGAAGAGACCAGTGATAAGTCAATAAAGCTCAAATTACCGGTATTATCGTCCACCCGCGTCGGACTACCATCATTCAGAAGGACTAAATCAGACTCATTAAGCAACTTAACTACTTGCTCACCTCTACCATCCACCCGCAGGGAACCCCATAAACGTATGATGAGCATTAAAATCAGCTAAAATTACTTTATTTTGTGGCAGACGTTCCTGAAGAGCAAAGAGCTCATCATAGGCTATCACTGCATCAGGGGGATAATAAAGTGAACATATAGCCAGATACGTGCCATTAATTTTTACTTTGCATGCGACAAACTCCAAAGTAGAATCAATAGTCACTTCTGTAAAAGGGAGGCTTTGGTGGATGTACATGGCGACTCCGCCTCCACCCCTACCCTCACGATCCTTCCCACATAAATGGTAGTTCCTCAGCGAAACGACCTCGTCAGAGACGAGGTGTGTTAAATGCGTTTCTTGGAGAACTATAATATCGGGAGCATAGGACGAGGCTAATAATTTAAGGTCATTTACTTTAGATCTAAGACTTCGACAGTTCCATTGTATAATGGTCGACGCGAAGATTACGTTTATGGGGTTTGGAAGTGCCTTGTCCACCAGATTTTTTCTTTTTTTTTTGGGAGGGAGGACGCCTCCTCTCCCTCGCTTCCCGGGGACCTCTCTCGGGATGGTTTGGAGACAGAAGCCTCCATGTCCTGCACCTCCTGGCGAGGGAGACGACTGACAGATTGCGATCTGCTTCTCTCACGAGAAGCCGATCGCGAGCCAGACGAAGTCCTCACAGGAGTAGCCCGGACGGGAAGGTGCGCTCCGGACTGTGATTCAGTATCATCCTCCTTATGATGTTTAGACTGGGTTGATGCAGTCATTTGATCAACCAATTTGGTCAAATGATAAACTTTAATATTTAATTCTTTAACCGTTTGTTTAAGTTCAGCAATTTCCTTATCCTTGGCTGCAAGCTGTTGACTGACATTACTTGCACTAGGGGTGATGTTAGTTACTGCTTCAGCATAGGAAGTATCGGGTTTGTGTGTCAAACTTTCCACTTTCCTCTTAGCTTCAGTATAACTAACTTCATGTTTTCTCATATATGCCAATGTCTCAGTCTCCTTCTTCAGGATGCTGCATTCAGCAGATCCTGACTGATGGGGACCTCCACAGTTAGCACATTTGGAGATTTGGCTAGTACAAGTGATGGTGTCATGGGCTTCAGCACATTTCCGGCAAACAAATTTACTCGAGTCTTTATCAATACATCTTAATGAGGTGTGTCCGAATTTTTGGCATCTATTACAATGCATTGGCTTTTGGACATAAGGTCTTACTTGCACACGTTCATAACCGACGTTGACATACTCTGGGATTTTGTTTAAGGCAAAGGTCAAAAAACACAGTCCAGTTTTCGTTCGCATATTCCCGTCCTTCTTGGTCATACAATGAACGTCCACTACGTCTTGGGCCTTCATGCTCTCAAGGAATTTCACTTTCTTCCATCGTCCTCAAATCCCTGTGAAAGATTACTCCCTTACAGGTATTTGGGCCAATAGGAATAGTTACTTTAACTCGAAGATCATGAATTTGCGTCAGCTTAAGTAAATCCTTAATCTGGGAGTTGTATTGTACTTTAACAAGGAGGCTTCCATCTCGCAATTTTTGACAAAATCAAAATCGCCGTCCACTTGACCATCAAGGACCTTTTTGATGATAAAGGGGTTCACGTTCAAAAGCGATTGATTTTCATTCACGCATTTTACATTCGCGAACCGTGCATTCTCGGTGGGGATTTTGAAAAGTGGTCTTCTAGGTTTGTCATTAGTAAGGGTTCCATTGATCAGTGTCGAATTTGTCTTAGGACGGTCATGAGTCGCCCCTCCTCCTTGAGGAGGAGAAGGGGTAGCCGGGTATCATTCATCCTGGGTATCGGACCAGTCCGACCCCTTGTCTCAAAATTTTGTCCTGAAGGGATCAAAGGCTCTTAACTTTTGGTATCAACCTATCAGCAATAGCTAAAAGAGTAAATCAGTTTATTCGTCCTCTACCCCCCCAGTGGAAGCCTGGTTGCGTCTCCAGTACCACAGCGAGGGGTTGAGTTATGTGTGGGACACGTCCCTACCGCCGAACTTGCCTAGGCGAAGGACGGTAAGTAGATGCCCACCCCCCAAGCGAATACGGGAGTTCACGAGGAACTCCGGTAGGCTCAGGAAAGTCACATTAAGAGGAAATATTTAGACAAAGAAAAAGTGCGCCCCAAAAGGACGCCCCAGACTACTGGGCCTCCCTACCCAGGGGTCAAAGCCAAAGGGCTACCCTGGTATAGAAGAGAGCTGCGGGTCTGAGGTGGGGTGCTGACTACGACTACTGTAGCCTCGTGTCACCTGCAAATCTAGAGCATGAAGGTGCTGGCAAAGCACAATAATGTTCTGTAATCTACAGGATTTTACTTTAAATTTATTTACTTACGAAACTCAGAAGCAATAATGCCTAGCGAGACGAGAGGCCCCGGGCTCCAGGGTAACTCTTGTGGCACAAGACTTATTGTTATTGCTGCTGCGTTAAACAAGGTGTGTTCTCATCAAATTAAAAACACGAGGGGCCAAACCCCCCTCATTCCCGGGCTATAATAGCGACCCCAGCAAGGATTTTATTAGGGGGCTGAAACACCCCGGGGAAACGAACTACTTTCGGTCTCTCTCCCTAGGGGCGTGGCGGGTTTCCGCCGAAAAAATAGCTTTCTTTGCTAACCCGGGGGTTTAAAAAATCCCTACCCCTATAAAAATAGCATTTGAACAATTTAAAAATTTTTAATAAATCAAAAAGAAAGTTGGGCAAGCTTTTCCCCCGGGTTTAAAAGAGTGCATATAAAAACTTTTAAAAGAAAAATGGCTATGGTTCCTTAAAATAAAGGGTAAATCCCCAAAAAATCATATTAATATATAACAAATAAAAATAAATAAAAAAAAAAAGTATAAGGAAGAGGCATCGTCCCGTGCGTTTTTCGCGGGGAAATCGGCCTTCTTCAGGGGGGATCGGCATTCCCAGTGCTCCGGGGCTACTTGGGTAGGGATGGTTTACTCAATAGTTTTTTTTTGCAAAAAATACTAAAACCCCAACATAAAATATAATACAATAATTTAACTAAAACTATTTTATAATAATTTTTATATCTTACTTTAATTATATCGTTATTACTGTAATTATTCTGTTATAATAATTATTTTTTTCAAATTTTCTACCGTACAAAAATAATAATGTAATAATAACAAAAATAATAAAACAATATTATAACCCTAGCATATTTTATTTTACTTTTTTTACTTATTATTATTATTGGTTTTTTACAGATTAAAATTTTTTTTTGGGAATGAACTAAAATTAAGATAATTTTTAATAATAAAAAATAATAATAATATAATATAATAATTATAATATAATAATTTTTTTAAAAATATTCAAAAGTTATCAAAATTCTCTTTATTCTCACTTTTTCATCATTATTGTTTGATTAATCAATTCTGGTAATTTTTATCATTATTTCCCCAATAATTGCCGAAAACACCAAAGAAACGAAAAAAAGTCATTTTTGGGGTATCTCTCAAAAGGCTATATTTTTGCTCGATTTTTCCGCTTTTTCGACTTTTGGGGAAAGTTTTTTTTTATACCTTTTTTCTATTATATATGGACCAAATTTCCCTTTTTTTTCTCATCGTATCATGATTTTCATCATTATTTTCGTTATACATTTATCTCATTATCATCAAATTATCATCATCATTATCATCATTTTGCAATTATTATCTCATTATTTTCAATTGTTATCATTATTTTTGCAA
>NW_023646179.1:0-2500 GCF_015228065.2 Penaeus monodon
TGTTTTTTTGGGGTTGGGTTTATATATTTTATATTTTATATATATATATTATATACTATATTAATTTTAAAATATAGTATATATATATATATATTAAAAGATATATATATATATATGGAAGAAAAACACACAAACAAAAGTAGATTTATTAAAAATGAAACTACAGTTTTGAAAAACCACCGGAATCCATCCACAGGTCTGAGGATGGAACCCAGGTGGATTTCGAAACTGTTGTCTCATTTTCAGTAAATCTAGTTTTTGTATTGTGGGTTTTCTTCATAATATCAACACGGAAGAGTGTTTTACCATTAAATTTTATATATATATATAATATATATATAAAATATATATTAATATATAAAATATATTATTTTATTTTATTTATTTATTTATATAATATTTTATATATTATAAAAATATATATATATTATATATATATATATATATATATATATGTGGTGGGGTGTGTGTACCTTTATTATATATATATATAATATATATATTATATATATATATATATATTATATATATATAATATATTATGTAATATATATATATATATAAATAGATAGATAGATAGATAGATAGATAGATAGATAAATGTGTGTATATGTGTATTTAAAATATATATATATATATATATAATTTAAAATAATATATATATTATATATATATGGTATATATATTTGTGTGTGTCTGTGTCTGTGGTCTATATATTAATATATATATAAAATATATATATTATTATATATATAATATATATAATTAAAATAATATATAATAATATTTGGGGTGTGTGGTTTGAATAAAAAAAAAAAACAACAACCCCAAAATGATATTATATATAAAATATATATATATATAATTATATATATAATATATATATTATATATATATATTTTATATTTTGTGTGTGTGTGTGTGTTGTTTTTTTTTTTTAAATTTTTTTTTTTTTTTATTTGTTTTTTGTGTGTGTGTGTGTGTTGTGTGTGGGTGTGTGTTGTGTGTGTGTTGTGTGTGTGTATATATATATATGTATATATATACATACACACACACACATACAGCCCCATATACTATAATCTATATATATATATATATATATATATATATATATATAATATATATATATTTTTTTGTTTGTTTGTGTGTTGTGTGTGTGTGTGTATCTATGAATGTCAATATATTGCTTTCATTTCACTTCAGCTTCACTTTGTCATCGGTCCATCTTCCCCGCTAAGACGAGACAACGGACCAGGCGTCTTGAAGCCCCTTGCCAGGTGCTGACGAAGCCCTTGGGAGTTTTGAATTAATAATGTGCGGATGAAATGTTTCTCGTACAAAGCTACAAATTTCTCGAAAAACTTTGCCGGCAGTTATAGTTTCACCAAATGTTAAGCCACAAAATATTATTGAGAAAATATTACCGATAGAAAAGATAGAAGTGGAGGAAAAAAATGAAAACGAAAACTGCCCAAAGTTTGAAAATTGACATTTGAAAAGATTTATAGTAAGAATTTTCGCTTTTTCTCTGATAGTACTTTTGCAATGTAGGGTGGTCTAGTCGTAGCTTGCAACAGTCAATTTCACTTTCCTTTTTGACTTCTAGAGAAACGGAAATACAGAGAGGAATGGCGTTTGTTTCTGTTAATTTCTTCTTAAAAAGATAATGATTAATGATGACGATAAACGATATGAGATAACAGTACTATTCTAATGGATAATAACAGTTAATGAGATAATAGTAATATTAATGATGGTTATAATAATGGATTAATAATGAGCGAGATAATCATTATAATAATAAATAATAATCAATAATAATATAATAATATAATAATAATAATAATAATAATAATAATAATGATCATGATACCGATAATAATAATAATAATAATAATTATAATCCCATCTCATCATCATCATCATCATCATATCAATCATCTAATCATCATAATAATAATAATAATAATTGTATAAATAGTAAATAATGGATAATAATAATAGCAATAAGGATAATAATAAAATGACAATAATGATCATAATACAAACAACAATAATGATGAGAGTAACAATAATAATAATAATGATAATAAAATAATAAGAATAATAAATAATAATAATAATAATAATAATATAATAATAATAATAATATTAATAACAAATGATAATACTAATAATAAAATAACTAATAATTAAAAAAAAAATAAAGATAATGATAATAATGGAGATCATCTATATTATAATTATATTAATATTATTATTATTATTATTTATTATTTAGTAATTATATATTATTATTATTATTATATTATTATCATTATTATAATGGAATATCAATAATGATAAAATAATACTGGCCAACTATATGATAATAATAACAACAACAATAATAATAATAACAAAAATAATAATAATAATATAATATAATAAATAAATAATAATAAAAAATAATAATATAAGAATAATAATAATACTAATAAGAATAATAATAATAATA
>NW_023646180.1:0-7764 GCF_015228065.2 Penaeus monodon
TTTTTTTTTTTTTAAAATTTATTTATTATTATTAAAAAAAAAAACAAAAATAATATAAAAAAAATTTTTGTAGTAGTTTTGTTTTGTAAGGGTTTTTGTTTTTGTAGTAGTTATTTTAAAATAAGTAGTTTAAGTAGGGTTTTTTGTAAATTTTGTAGTAGTTTTGGTAGTAAATAAGTAGTATTTTAAAAAAAAAAATAAAAATATTTTTTATTTTTAAAATTAAATTTTTATTTAAAAACTGTATTTTTGCCCCACGGGGGGAAAAGAAAAAAAAAAAAAGGGGAAATTGAAAAAAAAAGGGGGGGGGGGCCGTAAAAAAAAAAAAAACCAAGGGGCAAAAAAAATAGGGAGGGGGGGAAAAATTTTAATAGAGGATCAAAGCAAAAAAACGGAAAAAAAAAGGGAACCCTTTTTTTTTGCCCCCCTCTTTTATTTTCATAGAAAATTTTTCCGGGCTTTTGGGCGAATTTTTTTGCGGGAAAGTGTTTTTTCATATTTCCCCCCTAGGAAAAAATTAAAACGGGTTTTTAAAATTAAAAAATTGGGGAAATTAAAAAATTTAAAAAAAAAATTCAAAAAACCTTGGGGCCCTTAAAAAATGTAAAATTTTTTGGGGCCATATTATTTTGAAAAAAAAAAAAAAAATGTAAAAAAAAACTATAAATTATTAAAAATTCAGAAAAAATTTTGACAGAAAATAAAAACAAATTAAAAAAAGTTTTTTTTTTTTTTTAGTCTTGGGAAAAAAAAAATTGGGGAAAATTTTCCTTTTTTTTTACTTTTCTTTTCACGAAATGGCACCCCCCGTTTTTTTTTCCCAAAAAAATACTTAAAAAAAAAAAAAAAAAAATTTTCACCAAAAGAAAAAAATGCAACTTAAAAAAAAAAAAAAAATTTCCTTCTGCATTTAAAAAAAATCCGGGGGGAACCCCCCCTGGTGGGACTTTTTTTGAAGGTTATTGAGGGGAAAAAAGAGGGTAGGTTTTTATGGGGGGGGGAAAAAAAAAACTAGGGAAAAAAAAAACCCCGATATTAAAAATTGATTTAAAAGTAAAAAAAATTAAAAAAACTGAAAAAAAAAAAAACACCACCCCCCATTAAAATTTAATTTTCACACGTTTTTTTTGAATTTTATTTTTTTTTTTTTTTTTGCGTAAAAAGGGATATGAACGTCCCCCTAAAAAAAAACCAAAAAAAAAAAAGGGGGCCCCAAAATTCCCCAAAAAAAAAAACGAATTTTAGGGGGGCCCCACATGGGGTTTCCCCCATGTGTTTTGGTTTTTTTTTTTTTTTTTTAAAAAAATTTTTTCTTTTTTTACCCATTTTTTTCCCCAACCGTTTTTTTCCCCAGTTTTTCCAAAGGGTTTTTGGAAAAAAAACCATTTGGGACCCGAATGGGGCTTTTTTAAAAAAGTGCGTCCCCCCCCTTTTTAGCCCGCCCCAATTGTTTAACCCACAAAACCCTCCGTCCCCCCCCCCCCCCCCCCTCCCTTCCCGGGGGGGGGGGGGGAACCGAAATTTTTTGAAAGCCGCTTTTTTGCCCCCCCGCCCGGGGGCCCCGGGGACTGTAAAAATTTTTTCTTTTTGAAAAAAATTTTTTTTTTTTTTCTAAAACGCTGTTTTTTTTTAGGGGTCAAAAAAAAAAAAATGGAATAAAATTGGGGGCTGGGGCCCCCTGGGGCATAAAACCCAAAGGGAATCTAACAAAATGGGGAAATGGGGGGTTTTTGTGGTTTGTGTTTGTGGTTTGGGTGTGTTTTTTTGGGGGGGGGGGTTTGGCCGTTTTTTTGGGGGGGTTGGGGGTTTTTGTGTGGGTTTGTTTTGGTGGGGGGGGGTGGGGGGTTGGGTTTTGGGGGGTGTGTTGGGTTGTGGGGGTTTGTAAAAGCAGGGTTTTCGTTTGGGGTTGTGGTGTGGGGTTTTGGTTTTGTGGGGTTTTTTGGGGGGCCAGGGGGGGGGTGTGGGGGGGTTGTTGGGGGGTTTTTTTTTGGGGGGGGGTTTTTTTTTTTTTTTTTTTTTATTTTTTATTTTAAAGTAAAAAAATTAAAAAAAAATTAAAAAAATTTTTTTTTTTTTATTTTTTTTAAAATTTTTTAAATTTTTTATTATAAATTTTTTTAAAAATTTTTTTTTTTTTTTTTTTTTTTTTTTTTTTTAAAAAAAAAAAATTTTTTTTTGGGGTTTTTTTTTTAGGGGGGGCCCCCCCAACCCCCCCGGGGGTTCTTTTTTTTGGGGGGGGTTATTCTAGGCAAAAAAGGGGGGGGGGTTCCCCCCAAAACAAAAAAAATAAAAAAAGGGGTTTTTTTATTTTTGGGAGGTCAAAAAAGGGGGGGAAAAACCAAAAAACCCCCCCCCCAAAAAAAAATTTTTTTTTTCCCCCCTGGCCCTTTTTGAAAAAATGAAAAAACCCCCGGGGGCCCTTTTTTAAAAAAATTTTTTGGGGGGGGGGGCCCCAGGGGGAATCCCAAACAGCGGGTTTTTCCCCCCCCGAAAAAAAAAAAAAAAAAAAAAAACCCCCCCCGGGGGGGGGGGGGCCCCTTTTTCCCCAAAAAAAAAAAAAAAAAAAAAAAAAAAAAAAATTTTTTTTTTAATTTTTTTTTTATTAAATTTTAAAAAAAAATTTTTATTGGGGCAAAAAAAAAAAAAATTTTTTTTTTAAAAAAAGGGGGGGGGGGAAAGGGGGGGAAAAAAAAGGGGGGAAAAAAAGGGAAAAAAAAAAGGGAAAATGGGGAATGATTTTTTCCTTTTTTTTAAAATTTTTTTTTTAAAAAAAATTTTAAAAATTTTTAAAATTTTAAAAAAAAAAATTTTTTAAATAATTTTTTTTAAAAAAATTTAAATTTTTTTAATTTTAAAATTTAAAAAAAAAAAAAAATTTTTTGGGGGGGGGGGGGGGGGGGGGGGAAAAAAAAAAAAAGGGGAAGGGGGGGAAAAAAAAAAGGGGGGGGGAAAAGGGAGGAAGGAAAAAAAAGGGGGGGGGAAAAGGTTAAAGGGGAAAAAAAAATTTTTTAAAAAAAAACCACTTTTTTTCCCCCAAAATTTTTTTCCCCGGTTAAAAATTTTTCCAAAAAAAAACCCTTTGGGGGGGTTTTTTTTGGGGGCCCCCAAAAAAAAAAAAATTATAATTTTTAAAAATTTAAAAAAAAAAAAAAAAAAAAAATGATTTAATTCCCCCTAGGTTTTTTTTTTTTTTTTAAGTGCCCCCCGGGTGTTTTTTTTTTTTTTTTTAATTACAAAAAACTAAAAAAAAAAAAAGAAAAAAAAAATCAATAATAAATTTCCCTCCCTTTCACGTCTTTTTATTATTTTTATTTTTAAAATTTTTTTTTTTTTTAAATTTATTATTTATTATCATTTATTATTAAAATTTTTTATTAAAAAATTTTTTTTTATTTAATTTTAATCAAAATTAAAAAATTTTTTATTAAAATTTTTAAAAAAAAAATAAAAAAAATTTTTAAAAATTAAAATAAAAAATTTTAAAAAAAATTTAAAAAAAATTAATTAATAAAATTAAAAATAATTCCATTTGGGGGGCAATTACAAATTTTTTTTCCAAAAGGGTTTTCCTTTTTTAAAGCGAAAAAATTGTCGCACTCAGGGAATGGGGCCCCGATTCTGCCACTTTGGGGGCGGGGGAAAAATGAAATTTTTTTGACTCAACTGGGGGCCCTTTTTTTCCCCCTCACCTTTTGCGGTGGGGGTTTTGGGGGTGTGTGTTTTGGGGGTTGGTGTGGGTTTTTTTTGGGTTTCCCCCGTTGGGGCGTTTGGGGGTGGCGTGTTTGGGCCCCTTTGGTGGGGGTGTTGTGTGTTTTGGGTTTTGGGGGTTGGGGTTTGGTGTGGTTTTGGGGGTGTTTTTTTGGGGTGTGTTGGGTGTTTTGTGTTGGGGGGGCCCCCCATAAAAACCTGCTTTTGGTTTTTTTTTTTTCGGGCCCAAAAACCAAAAAAATTGGGATTTTTTTTAAGGGGAAAAGGAGGGGGGAGCCGATGGGGGGTTTGGGGAAAAGGGGGGGGGGGGGGGGAGGGGCGAAAAAAAAAACCCAAAAAAAAACCCCGGGGGGCCCCCGGAGGGTCTGTTTTTTTAGGGGGGGAAATAGAGGTCTTGAGGGGAAAATTTTTTCCAGGTTCTTTGAGGGGGGGGCCAAATTTTTATAGATTTTGGGGGCAGATAAAAATTTTTAAAAAATTTTTACTAAAAGTATTTAATTATTATAAATTATTATATAATTAAAAATATAAAATATATAAATATAATAATATAATATATATTAAATAATAAAAATTTTTAAAAAGAGAGAGAAAAGAGGGGAAAAGAGGGGGGAAAATAGGGGTAGAAAAAAGGAAAATGATAGGATTTTGATTTAAAAATTTTGATTAAGGGATAAACTTACTAATTTTTATATGTAAAAAAAATAAATTAAAAAAATAATAAATATTTTAAAATTTTAATATTAAAATTATTTTAAATTTTATTAATATATTTAAATTTTTTATAATAATATTTAAAAAATTTTTTGTTTTTGTGTGGGGGGTGTTGTTGGGGGGGGGTGGGTTGGGGGTTTATGTTGCAAATATAATATATTTTAAATAATTATTATATAAAAATATTTATATATATTTTATATATATTATATATTTTGGGGGGTTGTGTGTGGTGGTGTTGTGTGTGTGGGTTTTTGTGTGGTGTGTTTGGGGGTGTGTGGGGTGGGGTTTTGGTGTGTGGGGTTGGGAAAGTGTGTTTTTTTTGTGGTTTGTGTGTATTGTGTATATATACCCGTAATATGTGTTTTGGTTGTGTGTGGGTTGTGTGTGTGTGTGTATGTTGTGTGTGTTGTGTGTGTGTGTTGTGTTTTGGTTTTGTGTGTTGTGTGTGGGTGTGTCTTGTGTGTTTTTTGTGTGTTTTTTTGTGTATCTCCCAAAATATATGTACAAACACACCCAACATAAAATACCCCCCACACATACCACGCGCGCGCGCCCCCCCCCCCCCCACCACCCCCCCCCCCCCCCCCCCACACATAATATAATAAAAATATATAATAAAAATTATATATAATATATAAATATCAATTTTTATATTTTTAAAAATATAATATATAAAAATTTTTAATATAAAAATATAAAATTTTGCATTAAAAATTATATATATTAAAAATATATATATAATATTTTTTTATATATAAATATTATATGTATTTTATGTTTTTTTTGTGTTGTTTGTGTGTGGGTTGTGTTGTGGGGGTGTGTTTGGGTTTGGGGGGATGTATTTATGTAAAAAATTTAATATATATATATAAAATTATATATATATTTTATTAAATATATTTATATTATTACATATGTTGGGGGGGGAAAATGCATAAATATTCCCCCTTGTAAAATTGCTTTGCGTACGACAAACACTGTATGTATATAATACCGTGCGTATCTTTTTCCTGAATTCTGAATTTTTCCCAAGGCTAAAAAGTGGGGCGGCTGCTCTGACGGCTTGTTTAAAAGCCCCCGCTTCCCCCCTCGGCGCCGGGGGGGAACGCTTCTTTTGGGGCCAAGAAACCCCGGCGAGGCGCCCCTCCGGGGGCCGAGGCCCCGGAGGGAGGCCGTCGCAAAAAAAAACCGTTTTTTTTTCCCTAGTCCGGGGGGAATTTTTTCAAATGAGAGATTAATGGGAGAGAGCAGAAGAGGCGGGGGGTTTAGGGCCGGCGGGGAGACCCCGGAAAAAAACGGGGGGGAGGGAAAAAGTAAGTCTCCCCTCCCCATGGGGGACCCGAAAAAGCATCGGGGACGCGTCGCATACACCCCACACCCACACCCCACACGCATGCCACGAAAACACATTCACAATACAGGTTAATGATATTTAACTTTTTAATTTTTTAAAATGTATATATATATATACATATATAATTATAACATAGAATGTACATCGGTAAATTTTTAAAATAAATGGTAGAAAAAACCCACAATGCAAAAAAAACAGATTTATTTATGAATTTTATTATTTTATATATATATATAATATATATATATATATTATATAATATATAATATATACATTATATATTATATAATATATAATATATACATTATATATATATATAAAATTTTTTATTATATATATATATATATATATATATATTATAAAAATATAAAATTAAAAATTATCTTTGGGTGTGTGTGGTGTGTGTTGTGTGTATATGTGTGTATATAAATGTATATTGGTATAAGTTACATAATATACAAACTAATATACAATGTATAAAGTGTGTGCGTGTGGTGGTGGGGGTGTTGTGGTGTGGTGTGGTGTTGTGTTGGTATTTTGTGTGTGTTTGTGTTACATAATATTATAAAAATTATATATATATATTATATATATAAATTAATATATATTTTTTTTTTTTTTTTTTTTTTTTTTTTTTTTTTTTTTTTTTTTTTTTTTTTTTTTTTTTTTACTTTTTATATTCAACTTTAATATAAATGTATATATATATAATAAATATTATAAAATATATATTATAATATAATATATATATATAAAATGGGGGGTGGGTTTATATATACAACATAAAAAAATATCAGATATCCCCTAGCAATAAACGAAGGCAAGGGGCTAACAAGTCAGGAGCGAAACATGAAGGGAGGGAAAGGGGAGGGAGAGCGGGGGAAAGCAAAGCAATAAAGAAATCAAAATGTAATGATAGGCGGGGAAGAGGGAGGGTTTTGATGATTTACCATTTTTTATAGAGGGGTCCCCCAAAGAGGGCTGTATTAAAAAAAAGAAAAAAAAAAAAGAAAAAAAAAAAAAACGGAAAACAAAACAGAATAAGAAAAAAACCAAAAAAATAAAGCAAAAAACGAAAAAGGGAAAAAAAAGGGAAATTCCCCGCTGTCTGCAGGTGATTTTAGGGGAGAGGAACAGTTTTTTTAGAGAGTTTTTTTTTAGTTTTCCTGTATTTTTTCATAGGTTGTTTTTCTGTATATCGGTTTTTCTGACAATTTTTTATTTTTGGCTTTTTCCTTTTCCTTCGTTTTTTTTGCTCTTTTCTTATTTTTTTGTAAAAGTTATCCGTTTGCTTTTTTTTTCTTCCCTCTCTGTTGATCTTTTAGTTTGAATAATTTAAACTTTTTTGTAGAATTCTTTTTTTTTTTTTCCAGGCAGCAAAGTCCCCACACTATCTCCAGGCCCGCGACGGAGTTTCCCCAAGAACGCCCTTTTTGGTTCATTGGGGGCTTGATGCAAAAAAAAAGGCGCCTCTTGTTTTTTTAAAAAAAAATTTAAACCCCGGCAACACCAAACTAAACTGCAAAAAGAAATTTATATTAAAAATAAAACAATCAAGGGCATTTTTCCCCAAAAAAAAAAAAAAATTTTGAGCTACTTATAAAAAACGCGTTAAAACCCGAGCAGATGAGTTGTAATGCAAAGAAGAGACGTGCTTTCGGGTAGACCTTCAAGAAAAACAAAAGTGGGATCAGAAAAAAAAAAACCTTCGGTACCTATTTTTTATGCTCGATAAACTAAAGATTCTCATAATTATAGTTTTTTGGTTTTCATTGTCACAGTCAAATGAAAGATACCGTAAAGGGAGGGGGAGGGACAGGGACAGGAAAGAAAAAAAGAGAGAGAGAGAAAGAAAGAGTGAGAGGAAAGAAAGAGTGAGAGAGGGGGAGGAGGGGAAAAAAGAAAGAGAAGGGGGAGAGAAAGAGAGAGAGGAGAGAGAGGGGGGGGGAAGAGAAAGAGAAAGAAAAAAAGGGGGGGGGGAAGAG
>NW_023646181.1:0-7764 GCF_015228065.2 Penaeus monodon
AATTTTAAATTTAATATAAAATAAAAAAAAAATATATAACAAAAAATACCTTATGCATATACGCCGCGCGCACACACAAAACACACACCACACAACCACACACACAAAAACACACACATACTATATATATATATATATATATATATATATATATATTAATATATATATATATATGGTGTGGTGTGTGTGTGTGTGCGTGTGTGTGGTGTGTGGTGTGTGTGTGTGTGTGTATATAAATAACATATATACATAAATATAATACACAACACACACACAAACACATACACACACACGCACCACTCACACACACACACACACACACACACACACACACACACACACACACACACATATATAATATGTATATATATATATATATATATATATATAATTTGATATATATATTTATATATGTTTCTTTCTATAATATTATATTATATATATATAATTATTATATATATATATTATATATATATATATATTATATATATATGTGTGTGTGTGTGTGTGTGTGTGTGTGTGTGTGTGTGTGTGTATAAATATATAATATACATATATAAAGATAAATATAGATATATAAATTTATATATATGTATATATGTTTATAAATACATATATATGTATATATATATATATATATATATATATATATATATATATATATATATATATATATATATATATATTGTAGCAGAGAGTAAAAAAAAACGGTGGGTTTCATAGGAAATGCTTGGGGGGGGGGGGGGGTTGCACTTTATCGCATCTTGATTATATCTTGATTTCTTCTCTTTACATGCAATTCATCACCATAATTTTTTATTCTTTTCACAAATTTCTTTTCAATTTGTTTCCCAATCGTTTCCATTAAATTTGAAATTAACAAATCTTTAACTAACACATGTTCACATATAATCCTTATTTCACATAAAATCAATTAATCTATTACATTCTCATTCAATTTAGTCTTTATATCACAATATATCGTTTACTTATGCTAATATAAAAATATATCGCCAGATTACATAGATACACCCTGATATATTTACCTCAGACACCTCACTTGGCGTCTCAGGGAAACAAATTGGCTTCCTGTGTTCATGCAAATTTTCTGTACATGTCGTACATCTTAGAAAAAGATATGAGGGTATACTCATTTATTCTATACTTATGTTAGTCATATCATAATGGATAGGAACTGACTGTTTATAGTTAAATGCATATTTCCCCACAGTAACATGGCTCCCCTAAATTCTGTGAGCAATTTACCTTTAATTACATTGTAGTCTAACGAGCAAAATATGGAAATGAATACTTATATATATGCTGAGAAACTATAAATTTGTTGGCACAAAATTGATATTCAAATGGGCTCTTTGGCGGGGACACCCTGATTCCACTATGATTCAACCAACAAAATGAATTTGTGTATTGGTCTTTCAAGGTTAACAACTGCTCTTGTGTTTCTTCCAACTGCGTCAAGTACGGAATCAGCTATTGTTATCCTTGCTTTTCTTACAAGACCATCTTCGCTTGGCATAACCTCAGATACAAGTCCAAATCTGCAAGAGTTCCTTGGCAAATTTTGTTCTTTTACAATGACAATATCATTTACCTTAACGTTTTTGATAACGGTAGGCCACTTGTTACTGGATTGAAGCAACTATGCATATTCTTCTTTCCACCTATTCCAAAATTCATTGGCAAGATATTGAACCCTTCGCCATCTTTTTACTTGAATATTGGTCAGAGGATTGGAATGTTCCAGGTGGCGGTAACAAAACCTTTGATTTTATTGTTACATGTGAGTTGGTGTCAATGGTTCTAATGGATGTGGAGAACTCCCATGGGCCGGCTATTCACAATCGTCTCTGCTTCGACCATAAAGGTTATGAGTGACTCATCGTCTAGTTGTTTGTCATGATAGTATAATAAGGCTGTTAATATATTCCTTACTGTGCAGATCTGTCTCTTTTCCATACTCCACCCATATGACTGGCGAGGGACATTCATCTCAAATGTAATCCAGTCACAGTTTTCTTTCAGGAACTCCCCTTTTAGTTTCTCTTGGTCCATTTCTTGCAAGCATTGCTGAAGTTCCTTTTTAGCTCCAATAAAATTTGTGCTCTGATCTGATCTGAGTTGACGAACTGGGCCACGTCCTCCTATGAAGCACCGGTATGCATTGAGAAATGAACCAGTCTCCAGTGTATTTGCCATTTCTAGACAGAATCAAAAACAGAACTCATTGTTGACAATATACCTCTTCTAGTTATTGGTTTGCCATTAATATTAATTCTGAACGGGGATGCATCTGATTCTATGAACCATTCTACTCCAAAAGTTATCTCTATCGGCAAGGCTTCCCTAGAGAGGTCTAACCTCTTAATAATATTAGCCTTTTCTTCTGAGCTTACTGCTTCTAGAACTTTTTTATTTGGCAAGAACTTGTGCAATTTGAAGGCATCCTTCTGGCATAATGCTTTACTGTTCTTGATTAAAGCTATGGCTTCTGCAGCTGTAGGAAAAAATATTAAACTATCATGAACGTCAAATTAATTTTTAAGAAAGGAGGCAGCTTGCGTTCCACATTGCCATCATAATCAGTTGTAGCTTTCAGAGGAAAACAACAGATGTAGCCCCAAATAAATGCACTGCCATTCTATATTCTTTGATTTTTGAAACAGGATCTCCATTTCCCCAGAAAGCAAAGTAGGTTTCTGTGACCAGACTTAACTTTATTTGGGGGAACTTGGCTTTTACATGCAACTGCTACATGTTTCTTCCTGAACCTGCACAATATGCCAATCAAGTTATTTGTCAGATCCGGACCTTGCAGGAGATTCTTATTAAGTGACTCATTCTTATATGCAGCACTACAATCGAATACTACTCTAATCTTGTAAGGTTTATTTGATACACCCCATGATGTGGAACATACCACACTCTTCCATCATTGAAGTTTAGATGCTGGTATGGTGCCTCTTCTCCATAGCCCCTGTTTATGAGTTCTTACTAAATGCAACATAGTCTTGGAGAAATTAATTGTTTTGCTTTAGCTTCCTCTTAAGACTTGTCAACATGCACAATGCTAACTCTTTACTATGGAAGCTTGACCTCATCATCTTTAAGAAGAAGGGGTAACTAATAATGCCCACCTTTAGTTGATGAACTATTTCTTTAATTTTTCTAAAAAAAAAATCGAGATACGAATAAGGAACATTTCCTGTCTCCCTTTCACTGAAATCAAGTCAATTATTTCTTTTACTTTGGTTGGTGAGGAAAGAAAGCTACATTTTATATCTCCAATCATGATAACCTTATTGACTATTTCTTTGCTGGTTAAGACTGAATCTTGTGTCTTGACAACCACCATTGACTCTCCCTATTATACTCCAACCGAGCAAAGTTCTCCTTGCACAAGGCTCGTCATCCTTCCCAGGAATTAACTCCCTCGGCTTGATGGCATGCATACAGTTATGTTAATCAGGAGCTCAACTTCAACACTTCTATCATATGGCATTAATTCAGTTGCTATTCTTTGTAAATGAGGCCACCCTTTTACATTTTCTGGTCTCAGAATTTGATCATATTTTGCCGGTATATTCTTCCGTGGAAGTACAACCCTTATCTTTTCATTTTTACCACACTACCAGTCCTTTAGTCTGTGCTTTCAATGGTTTCTTCACCTGTCACTGTTATTAACTCCATGTGGACCTTGGAGCCCAGGATGTTTAGCTCATTCATTGTGGACTCTCTAATCATGCATCTGACTGTTCGTCCTATAATATATAAACTAGTTCCTTTTTACCTATATGGTTTGCATGTTGTATCCATATTGGTATTATCATGGCATGCAACATACCTTCTGACTTTCTCATAATCTTTATTTCCATTGGAAAATACACTATCATTGAATCCCCCATCAATTTTGTTAGGTTATATTGGTTTGTTTTGACAATGTTATTGTTTTTCCAACTTCCTGTTCCATATAATTTTAAGTAAGATTTCATTTCCTTTTATTCATGTATAGCCTCATGAAAAGATGTTGGATGACGTCTTTGACATACTATGCATCTGTTCTTTATTTTGGCATTTTTAAATAATATGGAACAGTTTTAAAAGAACCCCTACAAATTAATGATTTTTGGACATATTCGAATTTTGCCTTATTATCAAGTCCATTAAACCCTTTACATTCGTCAATTTCATGATCAGCTTTGCAGTATCAGATGAAAATGGATGACAAACTTTCTTTGCCTCCACTTCCATAAATTCACAAAAAAAGAGAATGAGGGTAACCTGCATCATTTGCAAACCATCTATAAACAACAGCATTCCATCTATCTTAACAGCTGGGGTAACTTCTGTAATATTTTGCTATTTTCTTGGGGATCAATTAAATATTAAGATCTGTTTTTTCATGTCTGTTAAGCAATTCTTTTAAAAGTCTATCAATTTCTGTAGTGCATGACCATCTTTATTTGAAATTTTAGCCACTCACTCAGTTTCCTTCTAAAAGCATGTGCCACAATAAACTTATTACTAAACCTATCTTAGCTCAACCAGCACAGAATTATGGTCTGTCCCCTGTATTTTTTTTTTGTGAATTTTGTTACATACAGATGGATCCACATTCCTCGGGCGGCAAGGAGTCGTCATAGGCCCTAGTGCCGATCCTGATTTCCCCTTTCCCTTGAATTGACAGGAAAAAGTTTTTCCTGTTTAATACAATTAATATCGATGCTGTTATTATTGTTATTGATGCTATGATTATTTAATTGTTATTAAAATCATGGTAACATTTAAGACAATGAAATAGTACAAAAGAACCCTTCCAATTTCAAGGAAAAGGGTAAACAGGGAGATAGGTAGGACTAATAACTAACTCCTTGGTGACTAAGTAAATTGTAGAGCCATCTATGTATAAATACAATAAATAAACTTTATACTACAGTGGTCATGGCATGGGATTCTTGCCTCTTGCCATTTCTAGGGACACATAGAAGGCCTCTAATGGCATCCTTAGCTACCCCCCTAGTATAGTGACCTAGAAAGGGTCTGTGACTCTTGACTCTTTGAAGCCAGGTTGGAAACTCTCATAAATCTCAACTGAAAATTTCTGTCTCTGGCTTAGGCAATTCACTTTTACTTTTAGATGACAAAAAAATTTAACACATATGTCTGTAACTTGATCTATCTCGCCCAAATGATGCATTCAAATCTTTAAATTTCCCTTTTGGGTCAAACCTCTATGCTTGTTGCTTAAGCCCTGGACTTACTTTTAAGAAAAATAACTCTAATTTCTCTAATTCACCCATACCTAAGACATGCTTAGCAGCCATTTCTTTTTGGTAAATTAAGATTTACTTTCTCAATTTCTGTCAGATTATCAATAGATTCATAATATTTATGAAGATAAAGTTTCTTACTATCATTTAAACCTTTACTTTGAGACAGTTCTAGCTGATTTTATTCTAGAAACTTTTTACTCATATTCTTTTTCTTTCAAGATCCTCTGCCATTTCGTCTGATACTCTGGCTCCATTTTGTAAAGCTGGAGCTCACTTTGTAACGTAGCTAATTCTGCATGTAACTTCTCGTTCTGTATAACATTTGCTTGGATCTTTTTGTAGAATGTGAGTTCTTTGACAATCTACTACTTTGGAATTTAAATGAATTTGTTTTTTGTTTTAATTCATGCATTTTACTCTCACTTTTATCCATACAATTATGATGCTCCTATTTCTCAAAAATTTGGCCCCTGTAACAATTCATCATGAGAACTTGGATCTATTTCCATTAACATGTTTAAGGGTATTTACAACTTTAAATTGTGATTCTTCTGCTTTATTATATACATCAAGTTGATCCAAACCTACTACTCTATCAACATTTGGCAATATCTCTGATAATACCATCCTAGCAAATGATAACCTCATTGTTATTTGATACTCACGCCTTTTACTGTGAAAACCTTTTTCCTATCACCTTTCATTCTTCAGTAGCACTCATTATCACAACTATTATTTGGCTACTGATCTATATGGAATTTAAAACACTAAATTTGTACTTATTAGTCAAAAGTTCACTAGCCGTTATTGACTCCTGTAGAACTGAAGAGTTTTTTTTAAAGAGCAGAGATCTTCCAGTGATCTCATAGGTTATCCACTTGACTCTAGATTCTCATGATACATTCACATCTTTTTTCTTATCTTTCTTGACCTTTGGATTATCTCGCAAAATGGGTTTATAGATTTGAATCTAACTCTCATCAGCATCCCACTGAGTTATGTTATTTTACATACAGGAGATCCTGAGTTTATTTATCTTTAGTTTAACTGTGCTGAATTGAAATGTAGCAGAGAACCAAAAGCCGGTGGGTTTAACTGGAAACGCTTGGGTTGATTTTTGTGGCACTTTATTGCATCTTGAATATATCTTGATTTCTTCTCTTTACATGCAATTCATTACCATCCATTTTTATCCCCTTCACCCATTTTCCCATTTGTTTCCCAGTTGTTTTAAAATGAAATTGACAAATCTTTAAATGGCTAGTTACACAAATTCCCTATAGATTTCGTAGAGCTTAGAAAACGATATGAGGGTACACTCATCTATTTCATACTTATGTTAGTAATATCACTATGGTTATGAACTGATAGTTTATAGCTAAATACATTTTTTGTCCCTACTGTAACATGGTTCCCCTAACTGCATACATACTGATTGTTTATAGGATAATTTTATATATATATATATATATATATATATATATATATATATATATATATATATATATGTGTGTGTGTGTGCGTGTGCGTGTGCGTGTGCGTGTGCGTGTGCGTGTGCGTGTGCGTGTGCGTGTGCGTGTGCGTGTGCGTGTGTGCCCATAAATACACACACATCACATGTGCGCAATCTAATCTGCGTGCAGATTTGCACGAATTGAATAAAATTGTGTTTGTCTGATGGATGGTGATATTTATATATACCACGTACTCACTCCAACATCATCACAACATGAAAACTACAATAAAGTATCATGCTATAAAACCCCGGCGGCTCAAACATGAACCGACAGATAAAAAACAATATATATATATATGGGCCCTGGTGCCGAATGGTTAGAGCATCGGACTCAAGACTGTCCGACGGCAATCTGAGTTCGAGGGTTCGAGTCACCGACCGGTGCGTTGTTTCCCTTGGGCAAGGAACTTCTCCTCGATTGCCTGCCTAGCCACTGGGTGGCCAAGCCAGCCCAAGTCAGTGCCGGGTAAATAGAGATGGTGACTCGATTAAAAAAAAAAAAAAAAAAAAAAAAAAAAAAAAAAAAAAACACCGGGCGGAAGGCAATGGCAAACCACCGCTCTAAATTGCCAAGAAAAATCATGGAAAGCCCATGATCGTCAAGGCTGCGGTGCCGAATGGTTAAAGTATCGGACTCAAGACTGGCACAACGGCAATCTGAGTTCGAGGGTTCGAGTCACCGGCCGGCGCGTTGTTCCCTTGGGCAAGGAACTTCACCTCGATTGCCTACCTAGCCACTGGTGGCCAAGCCAGCCCCAAATCAGTGCTGGTCCCAAGCCTGGATAAAATACTGAGAATTATTACTTAAAAAGGTAACACGGGCACTCTCCGTGGAAAGGAACTGGGGACCCTACCACGTACTCACTCCAAGAGCATCACAAACATGAAAAAACTAAGTATCATGCTGTGACCACGGCGGCTCAGACATGAAAAAATAAACCTATAAAAATATATATA
>NW_023646184.1:0-7763 GCF_015228065.2 Penaeus monodon
GGCCCCCCCGCAAGGGTAGGTATTCGTTCGGCACCTTTTGAGTTGGTGTGATCACACCTTTCTCACCCTCCTCAAGTTGCTTGCATGTTTTGGGTACACCCCAAGCGTTGTGTGATTCGTGAAAAATTTATATATCCTTAGGGAATTTTGCGAGCGCCCATCACAGATACGCAGAAGAGAGGTTATTCATATTCCTGGCTCGAGTCGCCTCAGTCATATACGGCATTTGGGTATAGGATCCCCCCATTATGAGTTTTAATGAGGTCTGGACATGTACCCCGGCAGTTCAGATTTCTGACCCTGAGAAGATTTGCTTGTTAAATAGCTTGCGAATATTTTTTCATGTCACCATTCATTCATGCGTACATTCTGTTGCATATCATTATATGTTGAATTCAATGTGGTAGTTGAAATAATCTTAAATAGCTAGCATTGCTAATGTATTTCAGTTTTGTATAGTAAACGTTAATATTCGTGTTTTCGATCATTCTCTGTGTGAGGTCACTCTCGCCTTCCCTCTCATTCACGCTAGCTGTCACTCACACACGCATACACACACACCTTCACCTCACTCATACATGCAGGACGAAAGACAATGACCCTTTCATTAATAAGGTTGACTGCTGTCTTAGTGCCGGCGTAAAGATTAATTATGTATCTATTTAACCCGCAATTTGTCCGTCGTGACGAGTGGTTCGTACATAATGTACAAGTTGCATCTATTTCTTATCTGTGTGATGACTATGGTTCAAATAGATCTTCGCGGATCGCCGATGTCGTTCCCTTATCTACTCTCATATCTATCAGAGACGGTGGGTAGTTCAAGTCAGGTCTTTGCGGACCGCTACTGACGTCTCCCTCTTCTATTTTCTTCTTTATCTTTGTGAAAATAAAACACAAAATGAAAAAAAAAAAGACGAAAATAATTTAAAAACCAACATTAAAAACCGCGAATTTTTATAAATCACCGGCTAGTGGTACTTAACACCCCCTCTTCTCTGTTGCCTTTCTTTTTCTCTTACTCTGGCCCTTACGTGTATGATCTTGTTCCCCGACTATATATTGCAGTCGGACCAACACGGCACCGAAGGAAGATCCTGCTACAGTTCCGGTCACCTTAGGATGCCGTGGAAGGACGTCATCGAAGATCGCCATAGGCCTGCGGGCCGGATGTTCATCAGAGCAGGTGTTAAGCCGTCCATGATGTTGTGGACGGGCGTTGCCTGCCGAGACGCCCCGAGTTGCCGGCCCCCCCCCCCTCGAGACGCCGCAGATCCATTCAACTCCAGGAGCTCGTAGCGCAGGTATCAGCCGCCCCGACGCCCGTAGATCCGGATGAAGATTACGAGAACGTGTGGACGCGAGATGGACCTGGACGAGATCTGTGAGGATGTGTGACGAGGACGCCGCCAGTAGGCCTGGGCCAGGACTACGAGGAGGTCTAGACGAATCTGAAGTCAAGGAGGACCTGTGCGAGACTTTCGAGGACGTGTGGACATCGAGAACGGACAGATTACACCAAGGACCAGGAGGTTACTTCAGCCTGAGACGTCACCGGAACAAAGGTTGTACTGAGCAGACTTCCCGTTACTTGTCTAGGTCATTGCTGGACTTTGTTTTATGTTTTTTTTTATTATTTTTTCATTTTTTTAAGTGCATTGTAGTGTAAAAAATTTGAATGAGGCGGGAACTTTTTGGGAAAATATACCGCTTCCCCCTTAAAGGGGTTTAATTAGAAAAACAAATGGTCGGTACGTGGGGACAGGTGGGGCCCCTATTGGTAAAAAATTTAATTTTCCGGCGGAAATAGGGGGGGAAACCGCTTTGTCTCGCGCAGATCGTTAAAAACCTTTTTAATGTCTCTAATAGAATAAACCGGTGTTTTTTAAACCTTTGGGAAATTAAAACGTGTATAACCCGGGAAATTTTCAAACGATGAGAAGGTTTATCCTTTACTTTACACAAAAAAATTTAAAGCTTTTTTTTTTCATTTTTTTTGTTTTCCCGCCTGTTAGGAAATGTGTGTTTGTGAAAGTCTAATAAAAAATTGATACAACAGGTTTCATGACCCCTTTTGAGTAAATTGTATTTTTATTAGAAAGATGCCTTTGGGATTTTTAGATATTTATAAATGCCCCCAAATTAAAAAATTTTGTTTTTATTCTTATTAGGGTTCACCTTTTTATATTAGTTAAAACCTGTGTATAAGCCTGCAATTTTCAAACGTGCTAGTGGTTTATCGATTTACATTTCAAAAAAAAATATAAGCCTGTTATTTTTATCTTATTTGTGTTATCACCTTTGGACCGTTTTGTGTTCTGAAAGTCTATTTGGCGTTGGGTACAACAAGATTTCATGACCCTTTTTTTAACTAAATTGTATTTTTATTTTTTAAATGTGTGTGGTGGGGGTGGGGTGTGGGTTGGGTGGTGTGTGGTGTTTGTGTGAAACCCGTCTTTGACCAGTGTAATCCCTTGGGAAACCCTATATGCTCTTAAAATGAATAAAACCAACGACTTTTTAATCTTTAGGTAATTAACCCTTTTATTTTTAAGCTGAAATGTGTAAACAATAAAATTTTTGGGTAACCTTTTACTTTTACACAGAAAATTTAACCCTGTTTTTTTGTGTTCCGCCCCGCCCAACAATATAAATTTTTGCCACAGGAAATATTGTCGTCAATGTATTTAAAGCCTTTTAGTGTTTGGGGAGTGATAGTGAGTGAAAATACCCGGGGAAGAAAAGAAGTATTCAATGGAGAAACCCACGCCCCCTGGAGATATCACCGCATGAAGAAAGGGGTTTAATTCCGAAATCCACTGGTGCAGATGTCTTTAAGAGGGGATAACCGAGCAAAAAAATTATCTTCCAGACAGCTCTAATTTTATCGCTACATAGAGGGTCCGATACAGCCTATCAAACACCAAGAGTGCCCCCGGTGAAGATGATCTACCCAAATATATTCTCATCTTTTCCCGGGTTTTCGATCTTGGCAAGGGATCGCACGGTGAGAGGAGTTTGTTGGCATGCGGAGAAATCGACAATGAGATTTTTCCCTCGTCTGCACCGCCTCGTTATATGCTGAATTGATTCCTCTCTTGATTTAAACAGAAGACGATAGGATTCGACCATGCGTGATAGAAATCGGCCGGGTTAGAATTTTTCCTTGCATCTGCACTATGCAGGGTGGGAAAAAAAAAAAGGGTTGGTGTGGGTGTGTGTGTGTGTGTGTGTGTGTGGGTGGTGGGGGGCGAGCGCATGTATAGTGTTTTACAATAAAAAATAAAAGATATATGTATAACAGTTTTTATAATCCTTTAAAAACTTAATTTGTATTTTTCTCGGTACGTGAGAGGGGAGCAAAATTATGGGTCATTCAGACCTGTGTGACCTATTTTTTATATTTTGCCAGTTTCGTCATTAGGAGGAGGGTTTTTCCCTGCTGAAATAGAATCAATTCTCGATTCGGACAAGTTTAAAACAGGGGTGAATATTGCGGGGGGATGGAGGGCCGCGGGTGAGTCTCTGTAGCACCTGTCTACGGGTAATGATTCGGTTACGATTTTTTCCCTTTTTTCGTTATGTGTACTATTTGGGATGTAAGGTGTGCTGTTTAGTCACGTTAGTTTGGGTCTGGTGGTTACCTCGTGATCATTAACCTGCTTTCATCTCCAAAAGGGTTTTGTGATTTGCGGTGATCATTATCATGTCACCCTGCATGGAGGGATCCTCGTCTGTAATACTGGTTATGAGAAATGATTTCGGAGCGGATTTTTGTTATTAATTACTTTCAGTGGTCATCTTTCTGTTATATCAACATTTTCAACCGCAAGGTGTGCGCGCTGCCATCGTTAGTTTGGTCAGGGGTTCCTCGTACTTTATCCGCTTTCACTCCGAAAGGTTGTGTGGTTACCTGTGATCATTAATCTATGTCATACTAATGTTTTCGGATACGGATATTGGTTTATTAATCACTTTCATTGGTTCATCTTTTTTTTATGATGCACCATTTTAAACCCATAGGGTTGCCGTTAGCCATCGTTACTATGGTCTAGGGTTCCCTCGTGTCTTTATCCTGCTTTCACTCTGAAAAGGTTTTTGGGGTTTACGCTGTGTCTTTAATCTATGTCCCTGTCCCCTCCCATTGGAGGGGATACTCGTCTGTACTCATCATTTTTTTCTTTATTTTTATGGGCTCATATCAAACAAAAAAGCTATGTGAAAGCGGGTTAAATTTGGGGTTTGATTTGTTTTTGGGCTTGGTTGGGGTTTTTGCGGGGGGTTTTTCTAAAGGTCCTTTTTGTCACGGTCATGACCTACTTTCACATTCATAGTGTGTGAGGGTGTTCGTTTTTTTCCCCCTACATTATCCTGCTTTCACTCCGAAAGGTTGTGTGGTTACGCTGTGATCCATTAATCTATGTCCCCTGTACCTGCATTGGGGGGGATACTTGTTTAGTACATCATTTTTTTATTATTTCTTTTAGGCAACATGTACGAACAAAAATCACATGTAAAGTAGGTTAATATTTCCCCGGGGGTTGATTTGTTTTTGTGGACATTGGTTTTTCGGGTTTTCGGTTTGTGGTTTTTGTCAAGGGCACTGATTACGTCACGGTCATGACCACTTTCAATTTATGTACGTACATGAATGTGCACGTTCTGTCATTAAATATTTGAATGTGCAGCGTTTGTCATGTACGTATTTTAATGTGCAGCGTTCTTCGTATTTAAACCCTACTTATATGCATATAAATACAATAGTGAATGTGTGTGTGTGGGGTGGGGGTTGTATAACAATAATCTATGTCTATATTTAAATTTATTCTTTTATTTATACACCCACATAACCCACACTACTCCCCTACACCCCGAACTTCCACTTTTTTCTTTTCTTCCCTTTTCCCCCCCTCCCCTTTTCTACCTTTCACTTCTATTGTCCCCTATAAACATTTTAAATCTGTTTTTACACATTTAAATGGAATTAAGTAAATTTTATACATTCTTATGTTACATAGTGTATATATATTATATGTATAAAATTCACACGCACAACCCCCACAACACACATATATACATTGGGTTTTTAATTTTAATTTATTATAATATTATTATTATATATATATATATATATATATATAATTATAATTTGGGAAAGAAAGACAGACACATGAGAGAGAGAATGAATAATGAAAAGAAAAAATTATACTATTTTTTTTTATAATATGTATATAAAAATATATATACAAAACATAAAAACACCCACTAACCACACACACACACACACAAATGACAATACTATTCCGAGTGGGAGGTCGGTCTCTAAAATGACTGTGATTGGGGTTTAAGTAAATTCTACAATTACTAAGAGGAAGAATCCGATTTAGGGAAAAGAAACTAAATTTTGATAATAATGTAAAAAGTTCTTTATATACTTATAAATAAAATTTGAATACTACATAATACAAAATAATATATCCAATATCGTTAATGATGGTTTTTATTGCTGAAATTTTTTCTTTTTTTTGATTTTCCCCTTTCCTTTCAGACTCAGATCGGCACACAGGTTTCCCCTTCTCAATTTGTTGTACTTTTATTAAAAATATCTTTTATTCAAAAATCATTTCAGGAAAATAAATATATATGTTTTTTAATTCGAAGGGGAAAGACCATTATTGTGTAATTTTTGTAATTTGCAAGAAAGAAAATCGAATTTTTTTCTCCAAAATTCAGAGTTTAAGGAGTTTTGGGCGGTCGCTACGCTCTCCCATTCTTTTGTAAATCTAAAAAAGCTCTTAAAACAATGGTTAGTAAACTTTATGGGATTTACTGTTGTTAAGGCGTTACTTGTCTATAATATTTCCGAAATTAAACCAGATATATATTATACCTAATGTAGTTTTATTATTGTTTTATATTAATATATATGTATATATTTTTCCCTTTCTCTGTATTAAATCATTAAATATAAAATTTTAATTTATTATATATTATATATATCAAATACATAATACACACACAACCCCAAACATAAGGACCCTCATAAATTTTGGGAAATTTTGATAACATTAACCCCGTAACCCTTTTTGATGACTGGTAAAACTGCGTCTGCCTCCCTTAGAGGCCCTGGCATTCTGGGGGGGGGGGGTGTAGGACGGAAAGAGCGGGGTCTCGGGGGACAGCGCTGAGGAAACCCTTGCATGGATGCGGTTTGAGGGGGGGGGCGGTGTTCCTTGGGGGGGGGAGAGAATCCCGGGGTCATCCACTTCCCCCTTCCGTGATCTCCCCCAGCCTTTTTTCCCCTGACAAAAGAGCGTGCGTTCTTGAAAGGTAAAATTTTTCCCCTGCTTCGAAAAAGGGGAGGGGTTGTGGAAGAGGAGGGGGGGGGGAGAACTGAGATATAAAGTCGAAAGGGGGAGGAGGGGGAAAGGGGGGCAAAACGCTGGTTTTAAATATTTATACATAATGTATAATACAATATATAGTTGTGTACTTATTACACCATTCAACGGAATACAGTGCATGCATCATGAGGTACAGCTCTTCCCGTTTAGATCAGGAATTGGGTTTTTAAGTCACTACCGGGTTTTTTAAATCTTCTCCAGACCAACCCCGTCATGTTCCGACGACCTTTTCGAAGGTGCGGCAATCCCCTCCTAAAGAATCCCCTTTCCTGCCTGTCCTTACCTGTCTTTCCTTTGCATGCGCAGTCGTGTACCAGCGGCTTTTTTGTGTTTTTATATGCATCACACTTCCACCTATTACAATTTTTTCAATTTTCACCTGGCAATACTTGTATAATACGTAGTATTCCATTAGTTGAGTGGTCTCTCTGACAAACTGTGATTTGGTTTTAAATAATTCTAAAATGAAAATATAAAAAAAACAAAATGAAAATAAAAGCACTACAGCCCCATGGCCCCCGCGTACAGTTCAAGTGTAAGGTTTTAGAAGCATACAAGTGGTGAAGAGTTTTCGTTTTGACTGGGTTTGGTTTTGCATAATGTAAATGTACTTCCTATAGGGGCTGCTGTGGGATGGGGGGGGAGAGGGGGGGAACGGGAGATAGAAGTGGAGAAAGAGATGAGGAGGACTGAAGAGAAGTAGGGAACGGAGAGATAGAAGTGGGAGGGAAGGAAGGGAAAAAAAGAGGAGGAGGGGGGAAAGGGGGGGCGGAAAGATGGAATGGGAAAAAGGGGGGAAGAAAGGGAAGGGGGGGTGAAGGGGGAACAAGAGATAGAAATGGAAGGGGGAGAAGACGAGGGGAAAGGGGGGAAAAAGAGTTGAAGTGGGAAGGGGTGAAAAGGGGCAGGGGCTGGGTTTGTCTTTAGGTGTATTGAGTTAATTGTTTCTTAAGTTTATTTTTTTGAGAGTAGGTAGCGGCGACAAAGGCGGGCAAGGAGAACCCCAAGAAGACGAGGTGTCCCCCTGCCCCCGGGCTGGGGCTGCTCAGAAATTTTAAACATAGTTTCGAAACATTTTTATAATGGAAAAAAATAAAGAATTTATGAAAACCCAAATCCGATACATATATATTTATATAAATAACACACGCCCCACACACAACACAAAAGCACACTATATATATATTTTTAAATTATATTATATATATATAAATTTTATATATATATAATATATTTATAAAATATTTTTAAATATATATTTAAAAATATATTATATAATATATATATATAATATATATTGTGCGTGTGTGTGTGTGGTGGGGTTGTTTTTTTTTTTTATTTTTATAAATATTATAATTA
>NW_023646185.1:10000-12500 GCF_015228065.2 Penaeus monodon
GTCCTGAGGTGTATTTTATGAAAGTGGAATAATGCAATGCCGCTTGATATTCGATAAATTAACACCCTCCCTGACCAGACTCGAACCTCTAGGTCACTACTCCGGGTATGAAACCGGAAGCCAGTGCTAACAACCATGCCACCGACCCACTAAAAGAGTGTGCGAACTAGATTTACTAGCGTCCATAAGACATTACCTTGTTCTACTCATACTTGAGTAATGACCGCGAGTTGTACGCTCACTCCCCGTGGGCCACTCGTGGAATTGATTTAGCTTCAATCGATGTCAGTGCTTAGGTATTTTTTGAAAGAGGGAATAATCAATGCCGCATTGTGATATCGATAAATACACCCTCCCTGACATGACTCGAACCTAGGTCACACTCCTTTAGTGGGTCGTGTGGCATGGTTGGTTTTTTCGCACTGATTCCGGTTCTACCGGAGTGACCTATGTTCAGTCGCCTGGTCAGGGAGGTTTTGTTATTTATCATCGCAATGCGGCTTGCCTTTCCTCTTTCATATATATCTGCATATACTATATGTATACTCATACACACACAACAAGCACAAACCATGACGCTAAACACCCACACCACACAAAAGACACACCCACACACACACACAGACACACCCACACACACACACATCCTCCACACGGCCACAATCACAACACACACACACACACAGAACACACAACACACACACACACACACACACACACACACACGACACACACACACACATATAATCGTATATTCTATATATATATATATATATATATATACTATATATATGCTATACATATATTATACATACATACACACACACAAACACTAGACCTCTAAACACACACACACAAACACACACACACACCACACACACAACACACACACTCACACACACACACACACAACACCACACGACACACACACACACACACACACACCACACACACACCCCACAACACATACACACAACACACACACCAAACCCATAAAAATATATAAATATATATAGATATAGATAATATATTATTATATATATATATATTTATATATAATATAGTATATTATATTATATATATGTATAGATTGTATATATATATATGTTATATATATAATATATATATATATCTATATATTCTAATCAATATATAAATATATATATATATATCCAATATAATATTTATATAAGTTATTATATATCTATGATATATATAGCTGTTCAATTATTAGACCTATACAGTAAATGTTGTCGTACGTATATATATATATATTTATATATATCTTATAACTGATAATATTGCTTATATATATATATATCTTTTCATATATTGTATATATATATTTACGTATATATAATAGTATAGATATATATATATAGATACTATATATTATATCTATCTATGCACCTACTATACATATCTGTATATATCAACCACACACACACTACACACACAGACACACACACCACACCACACACACACACCACCACTCTACACACACCCACCACAACACTACACACAACACAAACATATCATATATATATATACTAATCGAATCTACTATATTATATATATATGTAACCATATATATCTATATATATAGTTATTATATAAGTAATATATATATTTATATATATATATGCATATATAATATTGTATACATACATACACACACACACAAAGCCAGACGCATAAACACACACACACACCACACAACACACACCTACCACACACCACAGAACAGAACCCACACACATCTGACACACTAACACACAACACTACACACACCACACACACAACACACACACACACACACCGACATACACAACACCCACACACACCCACACCACACACAAGCACACGACACACCACACCACACACACACACAACACACACACACAACACACACATACACACACAATACACACACCAACATCATATATTTAGTCTACATATATAATATAATATACTATATATATATATATATATATATATCATTATATCATTATACGATATGTATTCTATGTGTATATATATAATAGATATATATTATATATATATATACTATCTACATAATATATATCATATATATATATATATATATATGTATATCTATATATATATATATAATATTTATATATTTATATATATATACATATAAGACACACTCACACCAAATATATGTTACTATATAATATAGCTACTGATATATATATATCTCTATATTATATTATATCGTCTATATAATATATATATATCATGTGTGTGTGTTGTGGTATATATATTATATATATATTATATATATATATATATATATATATTATTATATATACTGTAGTATCTATATAAGTATAGTAGATATATAATATATATATACATAAACAATTATAAGAGTGCACAGGGTGGCAATTATACAGAGTGGCTTTATATATTTACATATATGTACATATGTTATATATCAAATGTGTATATATATCTATTATATATATATATAATA
>NW_023646185.1:15000-20000 GCF_015228065.2 Penaeus monodon
CAAAAATAAAAAAACAATAACAATAAAAATAAAACAAAAAAAAATAAAACCAACAATGTGGTGTGGTGTTTATAGTATATTATATATATATTATATTATATTATATTATATATCTATGATATATATATATCTATATATATAATATCTATATATTATCGTATGTATATATCTATATATATATATATATATATCTATATATATCTTATAAATATATATATTATACGCATGTATATGTATATGTGTGTATATAATATATATATCTATATCTATATATATAAAATATATATATTATACATATATATATAGTATTATTATATATATATCTAATGTATTCATACATTTATATATATTATATATATATATATATATATATATATATTTATGTATATATATTAGATATATATATATATATACCACACACACACGACACACACACACACACACCCACACACATACCACACATATATATACATATAATAATATATAGATATATATATAATATAATATGTATTATATATATATTCCCATCTATATATATATATATATATAATATATATATATATATATAATATTATATATATATACATGTAGATAATCCATTTATTCTATCGATTAGAGTGATTCAATATCATATCATCTCTCTCTATATAGTTAGATATCTCTCTATATATCTCTCTCCACTCTATCTATGACTCTCTCTCTCTCTGTTATATATATATATATCTCTCATCTATATCTCCATTACATATATGTATATCTACTCTATTATCTAGCATATAGATATCTATATATATCTATCTATCTCTATTATATACCTATTGTATCTATCTTCTATCTTATATATATATATCTATATCTCTATACTATATCCGACTCGCCTCTCTATCTATATTAGCTATTATATTATATATAGTATCTATCCCCCACACAACCATTCTCGCTATCTTATTATATATTATATATATTATAATATATATATATATATAATATATTATATTTAATGTATTCATCTATGTATATATACCATCTTATATATTATATATATCTCTCTATATATATATATATATCTCTGTATAATCTTATATACCGATCTCTCTATCCATCATATCCTCTTATATATACTGATATATATCTAGATATATATAGTATCTACATATCTCTCTCTACGTATCTCTATAGCTCTATAACCTGTGTGTCTATATATCTATCTCTATATCTCTATCTTCTCTAATCTTCTCTTCTCTATATCGCTATATCGCTATCCTATGTATGCAAACATATATATATATAAATCTATAGATATATAATAAGATATATATATTCTAACATATAATATATCTGTAATATATAATATCGTATATCTATTATATATATTCTATCTATATATATATTATATCCATATAATATATATCTATTTTGAGGTATACATATAATATATATCTATATATTCTTATATATATTATCTATCTCTTATATCTGTATATAATCATATCTTATAATATCTAGATATCTAGCTATATATAATATCTGTAATACATCTATATATATACTCTATATATATATTATATATATATAATATAATTATATCTATGTATATATATATATATATACACACACATCTTCTCCACACATACACTTAATCTATATTCACATATATGTAGCAGGCCCACACACACAACACACACGAGCACACAACACAACACACAACACATATATATATAGTATATGATATATATATTTATATATAGATATATATATATATTATTATATTTATATATATATATATATATACTTATATGTATATATATATAGTATATGTATATATGTTTATATATATGCGTGTGTGGTGGTGTTGTGTTGTGTGTGTGTTATGTAAATACTAATATCACTATATATATATATATATATATATATATATATATTATATATATATAAATATATATTATATATATATATATATATATATCTATATATATTATATATATATGCTATATATATATATATATATAGATATATATATATATGCGTATATATGTTGTGTGTGTGTGTGTGTGAATGTATACGCATATATATATATACATATATATATATATATCATATATATATCTACATTATCTCTATATATATCTATATATATATGTTATATAAACCCCATAATATACAACATTACACCCCATACCGCAAACAAAAAACCAAAATCCACCACACAACATCTCTCTATCATATCCTATCTATCTATATATATATATAATATATATATATATAATCTATAGATATTACTTGTCTGTAACATATATCTCTCTATATTAAATATATATATCTTATATATATATATATAATATATATCTATATCTATAATATATTATTATATATCATATATGTTATATATACATAATATATATTCACACACACACACACACACACACACACACACACACACACATCACACACCACACACCACACCACCACGACGCACATAGTACGCCACACCCAGATATATATACTCTATATATATCTATCTAGTAATATATATATATCTATAATATCTATGTTATAAATATATATATATATATATATATATATATATATATATATATATATATATATACATATATAATAACACACTCACTCTCTCATATCTATATATATCTAATCTGCTCTCTCTCTCTATATATCGCTCTCTCTCTCTCTCGCGTATATATATCTATCTCTCTCTCGTATCTGTTGTATGTCTATCTCTCTCTCTCTCTCTCTATCCTCTCCTCTATCTACCTATCTCTATTCTCTCTCTCTACTCTTATATATCTCTCTCTCTATCTCTCTCTCTGTGGTGTGCGTATCTCTCTTTTCTCTCTTATCTATTTCTCTCTCTCTATCTCTATATCTCTCTCTCTCTCTTATCGTCTCATATTATCTATCTCTCTCTATATCTCTTGACGTCTCTATACAATATCTATCCTATCTATCTATCGATCTAGCCTAATCTATATATATATAGATATATATATATATATTATATATAAAACAAAAAAATAAAAACTGTATATATATATATATATATATATATAAATCTATATTCATATCTAATGATTATATACATGTGGTGTGTGTGTGTGTGTGTGTGTATATAGATATATATATAGAGATATATAATATATAAATATCTATATGTATTATAATATATAATATATATACATATAATATATTATAATATAATATTATATACGGATATTATATGTGGTGTGTGTATATATATATTATTATATATATATATATATATATAATATTAATAGATATATATACATATATATATATATATATATATATATATTTATATAGATATATATAAATATATTAATCTATATATATATATTATAATATATATAATATATATATATATATATATATGTATTCATACAGTTATATATTATATTTATATATATAAACACACACAACAAGATCACACACAACACACACACACACCACATACACACACATATATATAACATATCTATATATATTATCTATATAATATATATAATTATATCTATTTTATATATATCTGTGTATAATGTATAATATCATATATATATCTATCTAATATATAGATATATATATGTTATATATATATGTATGTAGATGTATAAACTATATAAATTATATATATATATAAATATATATCATATCTTATATAATAATATATTTTATATATATATATATATATAGTGTCTCTACTCTATTGTGTGTGTGTGTGTGATGGTGTGTTGAGTGTGTGTGTAGATGGTGTTTTTTTGTTGTGTTTTTTGTGGGGGGTGGGTGTTTGGTGTGTGGGTGTGGGGGGAGGTTGTGCGTGTGGGGGGCTTTGGGGGTGGGGGGGGGGTGGTGTGTGTGTGTGTGTGGTGGATGTGTGTGGGTTTGTGTGTGTGGTGTGTGTGTGTGTGTGTGTGTGTGTGTGTGTGGGGGGTTGGTGGGTGTGTCTCTCTATATATATATATATATATATATATATATATACATATATATATATTATATATACGTATGTATATATATCATTACATATATATATACACATATATATACAAAATGATATATATATATATATATATAATTTGTTTTTTATAAAAAAAATTTAATTGTATTATATTAATATAAAATTAATATATTATTTATAAATATATTTAATAAATTACATTATATCTCTGAGCCGCCGTGTCCCAGCATGATATTTAATTGTAGTTTTGCATGTTGTGATGTTCTCTTTGGAGTGAGTACGTTGTAGGCTCCCCAGTCCTTGTCACGAGAGTGCCGGTGTAACCTTTTACGTAATCATTCTCTCTAGTTACCGGGCTTGGGACCAGCACTGGAAATTGGACTGGCTTGGCCACCCAGTGCTAATGATGGCTGATTTTATATATATTATATCTATATAAATATCTATAATATATATATATATATAGATATATATATATATCTATTATGTACTATACAATATATATAGTGTATTATATAGCATGTATATATATATAAATATATATATATATATATATATAGACAAAAATAATATATCTATATATATCTCTCTATAATGATTTATCTTATATGTTGTCATCATATATATTATATCTAGTAGTCTATATATATATATACTATACTCCATCTATGATTAATCCTCTCATATAGATATATATATATATTATCTATCTATTCTATTCATATGTCTATATATATATGTATGTATATATACACATATATATATATATATATCCAAAAAAAAAAAACAAAAAAATATATATATCTATCTATATATAATATCTATATATCTATATATATATTATATCTATATTAATCTCTATGTCTTGTAAATATATTATATATAGTTATTATATATATATATATATGTATATATAGAACATATATATTACTACACAATGCATACACGCAAAAACAAACACACACACAACACACACATGCACACACACACACACACACACACACCACAC
>NW_023646185.1:32500-35849 GCF_015228065.2 Penaeus monodon
TATCTATATATATATATTATATATGTTGTTATATATATATAATTGTATGTATATATATATATTATGTATATATAATCCATCTTATATATATATATATAGATATCGTTTATCTAGCTCTATATATATCTACTATATATCTATATATCCATTATTATCATGTGTGTGTGTGTGTTTGTGTGTGTGTTGTGTGTGTGGGTGTGGTTTGTGTGTGTGTGTATGTGTGTATATAGTATATCTGTCTATATATATATTAAGATATATATATATATAATATAAGATATCTGTAATAATAATATATATATATATAATATATATTAATATATATATATATTATATATATGATAGCTGCCGCACAGTCACATACATACTACACGCACACACACACACGCACACACACCCAAACACATAAATATAAACAAATACACACACACACAACACCACAGCACACACACACACCCACTACAAACACCACCCCACACACACACACACACGACACACCGACACACACACACACACACACACCCACACAACCACCACCCATATATTATATATATAATAAATATATATATATTATATATATATTATAATATATCGATTATATGTCTGTATGTATTAATGTAATATATATATATATATATATATTATATATATATATATCTCTATAATATATAGAACTACTATATTATTATCGAATCTATATATACTATCATGTATCCTCTATACTATATATTCTCTATCTATATATATACTATCTCTATAGTATGTATCTGCCTCTATATTATTCTATATATATATATATCTATATATATATCTATATGATATATCTATCCTATCTCTATATCCTATATATATCTAGATATTAATATATATCTTTCTCTCTGCTATCTATCTATATATATGTTCTTATAGTAGACATATTTACATCACTCGACACCGCATCCCGCCGACCCTCGCCGTACTACCCCCCCATCCACCCACACCCACCCGCACCCACCCCCCACCCCCACATATACACACCAACATACCACCACACCACACACCCACACACCACACACACATACCACACCACACACACACACACCACACATAAGATATTCTAATATTATACATATATACTCTATATCTCCTCTATATATCTATACCTCCCGACCGCTCGTTGTATATATCATATATATATTATATATATATATATCTATATATAATCTGCTCTATCATATATATATTATATGCATATCGATATTTGTATTTACTATAGGTACATATAATTTGCATATATTTTTTCTTTATATCTATCCTGCTATCTATCTATCGTCTATCTATCTATCTATCTATCTTCTATCTATCTATGCTATCTACTGTCTATCTATCTATCTATATATATATATATTATATATATTATAATATATATATATATATATATATATAGATTATTTGTGTAATATATATATATATCTATTATTTTTATTAAAATATTTTTTTTATTTTAATATAATTATATATATATATTATTTAAAAATATATATATATATATATAATATATATATATATATATATATATAATCCTACCCACAAGCACTTTTAAAAAGTTTTTGGTTCTTTGGGGTGTAGTTAGGTAAAGTTGGATTAGTTTAGGTTAGGTTAAGTTAGGCTTAGTTCGTTTGTTTAGTTAGGTTATTAGATTTTTTTTATTTAAGAAAATTATTTTTGGAAAAATTAGTATATTTTTACGTTGGTTTTAAAATACTTGGGTTTAAAATTTTGTCAATCAGTTCAGTTATTTAAAGGGTTATTTTCAGTTAAATTAGGTTGGGTTAGATTAATATTTTAGGTCCGTTAGGTTGGTTTTGGTTTAGTGGGGTTGGGTATGGGTAGGTTTGTTTACTTGTAGTTGATTTTAGTTCGGTTCAGTTGGGTATGTTAGGGGTTAGTTAGATTGGGTTTTGGGTTTTAAAGTAGATTAGTTTAGGTTGGGGTAGGTTAATTTGGTTAAGTGTTCGTTGTTTAGATTTGGATCATTTACGTTAATTTCTTGTTTATATTGGTTGTTGAGTAAAATTGGGTTTAGTTAGGTTATTTTAAAATGATGGTTTCATTTACTTGGGTTGGGTTAAATAATATAAAACCAACCTAACTTACCCTTTCCCCACCCTAACCCACTAAAACCCGACCCAACTTAACTTAAATTGAACCTGAAAATAACCCAAAAAAACATAAGATAACTAACTTAACGAAACCAACTAAACCCAACATCTAAACTAACCTAACTAAATCTAACCCTACTATTAAAAGTGAGCTAACCTAACTTAAAACCCAACCTAATTTTACAAATGTAAACAACCAACCCTAACTAATCTAACCCATCTAACTAACCAAAGTTTTAATAACGAAACCTTACCAAAAAAATAACCCAAACCCAACCCACCTTAATCTAAACCCAACCTAACCCAAAAACACAAACTAACCCAACCTAAAAAATAACTAAACCTAAAATAATCTAACTTTAACCTAATTAATAAATTAACCTAAACCAACCAACCTTTAAGTTATACTAAACCCAACCTATAAGCCTAAAATAAATTTAAAACCCAAACCCTTTCCTAACAAAAATAATCTCCCGAAACAAACTAAAAACTAACCAAAACTAGCCCCAAAAATAAAATAGGCTTCTGAAGAAAGGTAAAATTCTAGTAACAATCTATCATAACCTAACTAACCCAAAACGAAATTTTAAATTAAGCTTTCTAAGGAAATAAAAAAACCCCTCCTAACTTAACTAACCTAACCAAAACCCAAAACCCCACTATACCCTAAAATACTAAACCTAACCCCAATCCATACTAAACCCATTTTAAATAACTTAAAAATAAACAAATTTAAACCCAAATTAATTAAATAACCTAACCCCAAACCTAAACCTTTCCCAAAATTTTAAAAAAACCCCAAACCATAAGCCTATAATAATCAAAGCTAAACCTTGCCTAACTAAAACCTAATCTCACCGAAAAGACTTATCTAAGTAAAACTCCCAAAACTAAACCAAGCTATCTGAAATAAAGGTAAAATTTTTGCGTCATCATCAACTAAATAAACCCAAAACGATTTAATTTAACTTTCTAAGGGAAATAAAACCCAACCCTCTTAACTTAAACTAACCTAATCCCAAAAACCAATTAATCATCTAACCTAACCTAAGAAAAATAAACTAAAATAACACAACATAACTAACTAAACCTTCTTTAATCTAAAAAATCTATCCTATCCCTAAAAATAACGTAATATAAAGAACAAACATAAAAAAAACCTAAACCCATTAAAAAACCCAACTAACATAAAATAAAGGACAAAATAA
>NW_023646186.1:0-7762 GCF_015228065.2 Penaeus monodon
ATTAAAAAATTTTATTTTATATTTTATTATTATATTATTAATTATTATTATTATTATTATTTTTTTTTTTATTAATTATATTATTATTATTTAATTATTACTATTATCTTAATTATTAGCATTTTCAAAAAAAATATATAAACTGTAATAATAATATAATAATAATAATAATATATAATAATAATTAGTCGTTATAATATTTTATTAATTATTATTTATTTATTATCATTATATTATTATAATAGTATAATAAAATAATTATAAATAATAATTACATAATAAATATATTTAAATTGATATTAATATATTAAATTTATATTTTTATTATTATATATTATATTTGATATTGATATGAAAAATTAATATTATATCAATAATTGCAATAATAATGATAAATTCAATAATGATGAAATAATTAATAATGATGATAAATTGTATAATGATAATAATGAAATTGATGATAATGATAATTAATGAGATAATCATGATAATAAAAGTAAAACGGAAATTGCCATATAATAATAAATAAATAAAAAATAAAAGTTCAAAAGGCAAATTAAATATGAATTAAGTAAATCCAAAAATTTAATTTAGAATGATTTGAATATAAAAAAATTGATAATTTACATATTTTATTATTATAATTATTTATTAAATGAATATTAAAGAATTTTATAATTTATATTATTATATATTATTATATTTTTATTATTTATTATTATTATTATTATATTATTATATTATATTTTATATATATATTATATTTATTATTTAATATTAATATTGATAAAATATAATTTAAAATTTTATTAAATTATTTAATAATAGTATATTGAAAAATTATTATAATAATTAATATTAAAATAATAATTAAGTTAATATTATATTATTGGTATTATTATATTATAATAAAATATATTATAATTGATAATTAATAATAATGATAAAATTATAATGATGATAATAATAGTATAATGATATAATGATTATGATAAGTTATATGATATATTGATATGATATGATAATAAAGAATTTCATATATAATATAAAAAAGGTAAGAAAAAAATCCCAAAAATGAAAAAGAAAATCAGCGAAATATAGCTTAAAAAATACAAAATGAGTTTTTGATTCTGATGATTTAATTTTGGTAAAATGAATTTAAAAAGAATTGTATAATCCGAAAAAGATGAAAAAGTGGAAAAAGAGATTTGATAAAATTTTGAATATATTTTATTTTTATTATTATTATTTTATTATTATTATTATTATTATTATTATTTATATTATTATATTATTATTAAACAATTATTATTATTAGTAGTATAGTATATTTACTATTATTTAATTTTTAGATTATTGCAAAAAAATAAATTTTAAAAAGTATAATAACAATAATAAAATAATAATAATTTTATAAATAATATTTGTCGTTATAATATTGTTATTTAAAATTATTTTTGTTATTATTACATTATTATTATTTGTATGGTAGTATAATGAAAATAATATATATAACATAATAATACAGTAATAACAATACTAATTAAGATATATATAAATAATTATTATAAATCGTTATTTTGTTATTATTATTGTTATTACTATTTTATTGTGTGGTTTAGTATTATTAAAAATATATATTATAATCCAATAATTGCAATAATAATGATAAAATTGAATAATGATGATAATAATTGCAATAATGAGATAATGATGATGATATGTGTAATGATGATATGATGATGATAACGATTAATGAGATAATCATGATAATGATATGATAATAACAGGAATTGTGTCCATATATAATATAAAAAAGGTAAAAGAAAAAATCCAAAAGTCAAAAAGCAAATAAGCGGTAAAAGCTGAAATACCATATGAGTTTATCGAACATGAGTTTGATTATTGGTATAAGAAATAAGAAAAATTATAATATACAAAATTATGAAAAATGAGATAAGAGTGATATTAAAAGAATTTTGATTATTTTGATATTATTATTATTATTTATTATTATTATTATTATTTATATTATTATTATTATTATTATTATTATTATTAGTATTATTATTGTTATTACATTATTTTATGTGTATTAATTCAAAATAATTATTATAGTATATAATTCAAAATAATTATAATTAATAATAATAATAAAATATAAAAATTTATTTGTATATATTATTATAAAATGTTTTTTGTTATTTAGTATTACAATATATTATGTATATATATTAATAATAATATAAATTAATATATATTAATTGCAATAATGATAAATGTGAATAATGGTGATAATATATAAATGATGATAAAGATGATAATGATGATAATATATAATGATGATGATAAGAAAAAATGTGTAATATGATAATGATAATGATAATAAAAAAATGCCAAAATGAAAAAGGAAAAAAAAAAATAAGCTTAAAGAATATCCAAATAAGTTTTGAAATATCGAAAATTAGGAATATTTAATTTGAATTATATCATAAATAATATGATACCAGTGAATAAAGGAACTAACTAATTTGATAATTAAATAAGATTTGTAATTATTAATATTATTATTATTATTATTATTATTATTATTATTAATTATATTATTTTATTATATTATTATTATTATTATATTATTATTTATATTATATTATTTAGATTATTGCATAAAAATTATTATTACTATTATATTAAATTACAATCCAAAAATATATTATAAATAATATTAACAATAATAAAAATATATAATAAAAAATCCAATAAATATTTGTTATATTATCTTATTATTATATTGTATGTATTATATTGAATAATTTTAAAGTAATAATTAAGTAATTAATACTAATAATAATAATAAAAAATTATAAATAATATTATATTATTATTGTTATTCTATTATTGTTGTTTTTTAGTATTTTGCATTATTTATATTATTCTCAAAATAATATAATTATAACTCAATAATGAATAATAATGATAACAATTGCAATAATGATGATGAATAATGATAATGATGTAAAGATGATGATAATGATGATAATGATGATTAATGAGATGATAACGCAAATAATGATGATAATCATGATAATGATGATATAATAACAGGAATTGTGTCCATATATATAAAAAAAGGTAACAGAAAAAAATCCCAAAGTCGAAAAAGCGCAAAATCGTAGCGAAATATAGCTTTTGAGAGTATTCCAAACTGACGTTTTTCGATTCTTGATGATTCGCAATTATTAGGGTAATAATGATAATAAGACAGAATTGTATTACTCATGACAAACAATGAGGATAAAAGTGAGAAGAAGAGAATGTTGATAACTTTTGAATATATTATTATTATGATTATAGTATTATTATTCATCATTATTATTATTATTATGATTATTATTATTATTATTATTATTGATTATTAAGTATTAGTAGTACGTACTATTACTATTATCTTAATTATTAGCATTATTGCCAAAAAATATATTATAACTGTAATAATAACAATAAATAATAATAATAATAAAAGTATAATATAATAAGTGTAGTCGTTATAATATTGTTATTAAACATTATTATTGTTATGATATCAGTATTATTATTTGTACTGGTAGTATAATTGCAAAAATAATTATTATAAACTAGTAATAATTACAGTAATAACAATACTAATTAAAGATAATGATATAAAGAATTATTATAAAATCGTTATTATGTTATTATTATTGTTATTACTATTATTATGGTTTTTTTGTGGGGGGTTTTACATTAGTATTATTGCCAAAAATATATAGTATACCCAATAATTGCAATTAATAATGATAACAATTGCAATAATGATGATAATAATTGCAATTAATGAAATGATAATGATGAGAAATGATGATAATGATGATAATGAGATGAAACGATAATAATGATGATAATCATGATACTGATGATGAGAATAACAGAATTGTGTCCATATATAATATAAAAAAGGTAAGAAAAAAAATCCCCCCCCCCAAGTCGAAAAATCCGGGCTAATCTAGCGAAATATAGCCTTTTGAGAGTGTCTCCAAATGACGTCTTTTTCGATTTCTTGATGATTTCGGCAATTATTAGTAATAATGATAATAATTACCAGAATGTATAAACATGACAACAATGATGATAAAAATGCGAATAAAGAGAATTTTGATAACTTTGAATATTATTATATTAGTCATTAATTATTATATTCATTATTTGATTATTATTATTTATTATTATTATATTATATTATTTCATTATTATTGATTATATCATATATTATTAGTAGTAGAGTAGTAGTACTATACTATTATTAATTATTAGCATTATTGCCAAAAAAATAATTATAACTTGTAATAATAACAATCTACTAATAATAATAATAAGTATAATAATAATAATGCCTAGTCGTTACTAATATTGTTATTAAACATATTATTGTTATTATTATCATTATGATATTTGACTGGTAGTAAATTTTTTGCAAAAATAATTATTATAACAGTAATAATTACAGTAATAACATTACTAATTAAGATAATGATATAAATAATTATTATAAATCGTTATTATTGTATATTATTGTTATTACAGATTATGTTGGCGGTTATTAGTATTATGCAAAAATATATATTATAACTCCAATATGCAATAATAATGATAACAATTGCAATAATGATGATAATAATTGCCAATAATGATGCTAATGATGATGATAATGATGATTAATGAGATAATGATGAGAGAAAGATAATAAGATGATATCATGATAATGATGATGATAATAACAGGAATTGTCTGTCCATATATAATCATAAAAAGGTAAAAGAAAAAAATCCCAAAAGTCGAAATAGCGCAAAATCTAGCGAAAATATAAGCCTTTTGAGAGGTTACTCCAATGACGTTTTCGAGTTCTTTGATGATTCGGCAATATATTAGGGTTAATAATGATAATAATACCAGAAATTGTATTAATCATGACGACAATGATGATAAAAAGTGAGAATAAAGCGAATTTTGATAACTTTTTGAATATATAGTATATTATTGATTATTATTATTATTATTATTATTATTATATTATTATTATTATTATTCTTATATTATTATATTATCATAGTATTATTATTAGTAGTAGTAGTAGTACTATTACTATTATCTTAATTTATAGCATTGATTGCAAAAAATAATTATAACTCGTAATAATAACAATAATAATAATAATAATAAGTATAATAATAATAATGCTAGTCGTTATAAGTATGTATAACATTATATTGTATTATTTCATTATTATATTTGTACTTGTAGTATAATTGCAAAAATAATAATAATAACAGTAATAATAACAGTAATAACAATACTAATAAAGATAATGATAATAAATAATTATTATAAAATCGTTATATGTTATTATTAGTATACTATATTATTGTTGTGGTATTAGTATTATTGGCAAAAATATATATTATAACTCCAATCAATTGCAATAATAATGATAACAATGCAATAATGATGATATAATTGCAATAATGATGATATGATGATGGATAATGATGATAATGATGATAATGATGATGATAACGATGATAATGATGATAATCATGATAATGATGATGATAATAACAGGAATGTGTCCCATAATAATATAAAAAAAGGTAAAAGAAAAAAAATCCCAAAGTCGAAAAGCTGGCAAATCTAGCGAAATAGAGCCTATTTGAGAGTATACTCCAAAATGACGTTTTTTCGGGATTTCTTTGATGAGTTCGGCAATTATTAGGTATAATGATAATATTACCAGAATTGTATAGATCATGACAAAATGATGATAAAGTTGAAATACAGAGAATTTTGATAACTTTTGAATATTATATTATTATTATTATTATTATTATTATTATTATTATTATATTATTATTATTTTATTATTATTATTTTATTATTAGTAGTAGTAGTACTATTACTATTATCTTAATTATTAGCATTATTGCCAAAAAATATTATACTGTAAATAATAAAAATAATAATAATAATAAATAGTATAATATATAATAATCTAGTCGTTTAATATTGTTATTAACATTATTATTGTTATTATTATCATTATTATTATTTGTTACTGTAGTATAATTGCAAAATAATTATTATAACAGTAATATATACAGTAATAACATACTAATTAAGATATGATAAAATATTATAAAATCGTTATTATTGTTATTATTTTGTTATTACTATTATTATTGTTGTGGTTATTAGTATTATTGCAAAAATATATATTATAACTCCAATAATTGCAATAATATGATAACAATTGCAATAATGATGATAATATGCATAATGATGATAATTTATGATGATAATGATGATAATATAATGATGATAACGATAATATGATGATAATCATGATAATGATGATGAATAATAACAGGAATTGGTACATATATAAATTAAAATAGGTAAAAGTAAAAAATCCATAGTCGAAATAGCGGCATAATCTAGTCGTAATTACCTTTTATTAGTATATCCAATGACGTTTTATTCATTTCTTTATGATTATTCGAATTATTATAAATAATTATAATAATAACAAATTAATAATATGAAAATGATATAAAATAGAATAAAGAGAATTTTTAATATTTTTGAATATTATTATTATTATTATTATTATTATTATTATTATTATATTATTATTATTATTATTATAATATTATTATATAATATTATAATTAATATTATTAATATTATTATATATATTACTATTATTTAATTAATTATTCAAAAATAATTATATGTAATAATATACTAATTAATATATAATAATAATATAAAATATATAGTTTATAATATTGTTATTAATATATTATTGTTATATTATTATTATTATTGTATGTATATAATTAAATAATTATTAAATATAATATATTTATAAATATAATTAAATAATGATATAAATATATAAACGTTAATATGTTATTATATTGATATATATATTATTGTATTGTTATTATATTTCAAAATATATTTATATCATAATTAAAAATAAAACCAAAATTGCAATAATGAAAAAAATTGCAATAAATATAATGATTAATAATGATAATGATGATAATTGATATATGATGATATGTATATATATATATGATATAACAGATAATGATTATTATAATAAAAAATGGTAAAAAAAAAAACCAAAGTGAAAAAGAAAATCTAAAATAACTATTGGAATTATCATCATATTTTGTTTATTATTTCGCAATTTATTAGGTAATAATATATAATTCCATATTAGTAGTAAACATGAAATATGATAAAGTTATAATAAAAAATATTATAATTTTGAATATATAATTATTATTATTATTATATTATTATTTTATTATTTATTATTATTTAGTATAATTATTAATTATTATTACATTATCCATAAATATTAAAATTAATATACAAAATAATATATAAATAAGTATAATAATATAATTATTTTTTATATATATTGTTATTAATATTTTATTGTTATTATATTATTATTTATTTTATGTAGTATAATTAAAAATAATATTATAACATAATAATAAAAATATACATAAATATGATAATAAATAATTATATAAATTATTATATATTTTTATTTTTATTATGTATTATATTATTGTTATATATATTATTGCAATAATAAAATTAAATCCAATTGAGTAATAATGATAATAGATATAATAATTATGATTAATGACAAATATATATTATACTCCAA
>NW_023646187.1:0-7762 GCF_015228065.2 Penaeus monodon
CGATCGATATACAAAATTTTCTTTTCAGCCAGCAAACCTTTTTTTTTCCCTCTCGTATATCTAAACATTTTGTTTTCAGTGTTGTTTTTAGACCCAACTCGTATCATCGACATGTTTCACATTTGTTTTTGTATATCATGGGAAAAAAAAAAAAAAAAAATTGTGCTGATCGTATTTAGATCCACAATTTTTTTTTCAGCAGCAAACATTCTTCTCGCATATCATCTTTTTTTTTTTAATATGGTATCATTTTTAAATCAACCTGCTCACCAAACACTTTTCTTTATTTGCATTTGTGTATCATCAAAAAGATTTCTATAGTCTTCATATTTAGATCGACAACTTTTTTAAACAGCAGCAAACACTCTTCTCTTGTATAATCGAGAAAAAAATTCTGTGATGCTCTTTTTAAATCAACCCGCACATCAAAACACCTTCATTATTTGATTTGTGTATCATCAAAAAAAATCGTATTTAGATCGACAATTTTTTTTTTTTTTTTTTTTTTAGCAGCAAACATTCCTTTTAATCGAACCATTTTATTTAATCAACCCACATCATCAAAATACCTTCATCATTTGTATTTTTTGTTACAATCAAGTTAACATTAAATCATTTTAAATTACCAAATTTAAAAACCCTCAAAGATGCAACAAGAGTGTGGAAATATAAAACACTATAGATGTTTATATTTTATTACTAAGAAGTTCATTACACACCGGCAACTCCCAGCAAATTATAATACAAAATGAATATGAAACACCGTTTAACCTTCAATCAACAAAATTTTCCAAATATTGGGCAGCTCAAGTTTCTCTGTAAAACATAAAAAAAAAAAAGTCATTGCTGCAAAAACTATCCTACTTAACATCGTTTTATCACCAAAAAAATCTCTTACTGCTCATATTTTTTTTTTCAGCGTAAACTTCTTTTCTCATAGCATCAATTTTTTTTTTTCTTTTTTATGTGGTACTCATTTTTAATCAACACCATCAAAATATCTTTCATCATTTTTTATTTGTGTATTATCGAAAAAAAAATTGTCGGATCATTTTCTAGATAGATTTATTATTATTTTTTCAGCAGCAAACTTCTTGTCGCGTATCGTTGAAACATTTTTATTAAATCAACTGTATATCATCGAAATAAGTTTTATCATTTGTATTTGTATAAACATCGAAAAATCTTTTTTGTACTGATTATATTTAGATAACTACTTTGTTCTTAGCAACTTTCTTCTATCGTTTCATCAAAACTTTTTTTTTTCTGGGTTCTTATTTTAGATCTAATCGTATCATCAAAATGTGTTTTATCGTTTGTATTTGGGATCATCGAAAAAAAATGCTGATCATGTTTAGAGACTTTTTTTTCAGCCAAATTTTCTGTGTGCTCATTTTTTAGTTCAAATCATATCATCGAAATGTGTTACATTTTTTGTTTTTGTATCATCGAACAAAAAAATTCTTGTTAATTAGTCAATATTTACATCGACCTCTTTTTTCAGCAGAAAAATCTCTTTCTATGTCAACCGCATCATCAAAAAACCTTTCATCGTTTGTTATCATCGGGAAAAAAAATCGTATTAAATCATATTTGGTTCAATACTTTTTTTCAGATGCAAACTTTTTTTTCTGTGCTGCTCATTTTTAGACGAATATTTTGTCACAAAAATACTTTTCATCTTTGTATTTGTGTACTTTCCAAAAAAATTTTCCTGGGTATTTGCTAACTTTTTAGAGATTTACTTTTTTTTTCCCAAGCAGAAACCCTTTTTTCTCTCGTATCTTTGATACTTTTTTTTTTGAAATAACTTGCATCTAAAAATCCCTTTTCCCTCGTTTGTATTTGTGTAGCACGAAAAATATTTTTTGTGCCGATCATTTGCTTGACTCTTTTTTTTTTTTTAGCGCATACATTTTTCCTCGTTTTATCTCGAAACATTTTTTTTTTTTTTTTTTTTTTTTTTGTGCTGCTCTTTTTTTAATCAACTCGTATCACGAAAATGTTAAAACATTTCTATTTGTTTAAATGATATTTAGATTGATGGGTTTTTTTTATTTCAGCGGAAAACTTTCTTTTTCGCTTATATCAAAAACATTTTTTTTTTTTTGCTCTCTCTTTAGATAAACCCATGCCCCTAAAAATATCCCATTTTTGGGTATTTGTTTATTAAAAAAAAAAAAAATCGTACTGTTTCATTTTAGATTGATACATTTTTTCAGCAGAAAATTTTTATTCCCCTCGAAAAAAAAAAAAAAAAAAAAAAAAAAAAAAAAAAAAAAAAAAAAAAAAAAAAAAATTCTGTACTGCTTTTAAATAAACCGCATCTTTTCCAAAATACCTTTAAATCTTTTGTTTTTGTGTATATGGCTACGCCATTTGGGTTTTTTGTCCCCTGTGCAAACATGTTTTAACATAAAAGGGGCCGGGGCAAAAAGATGCGCGGGGCTGTGAGCAGGGGACGGAGGAACAAGCCGAGAGCCCGGATTTGGGTGTTGCTTTTGTGAAGCCCTCGTTGGTCCCTTGTGACCTGAGAAAAACCTTTGGTTTTGGCCCTTTTTTAAAAGCTTAGTGCTGTGTGACATGCGGGTTTCCCCCCTGTATTTGCCTTTTAAAAATGTTACGGGAAAATAACTTGTGTAAAAAAAGGGAAAAGGACTGTCATTTTGGGTGTTTATTTTCGGGGCCCTGCCTCTCCCCCTTGGCGTTTCCTATCCTGGTGTTCTGGGACGCGTGGTTTTCGGTGCCTCTTGGGCTTTTCCCAGTGTTCCGACCCTGTTTTAAACCGCTTTTGCCTACCCTGCCTTGTGTTGGTGGCGGAGAAACGGAGGGGGGGTCGGCGAACAATTGGTTTTTCAAAGGGGGTTTTGTGTTTGATTAAGTAGAGCCCCGGTTTTAAATGTTCTCCAAAAATGGGGGGCAGCCATGAGGGAGAGGGAAGGCTTTTAAACTGAGGCGGGCCCACGAGGAGGTTGAAAGCCGGGGCCAGAGGGAAATGATCACTCCCCTGCTGGCCGGTATGACGGAGGAAAAAAGGGCCCAAAAAGGGGGAAGAAGGGGGCCAGGCACAGACCCCCCGGGCGAGCAGGCCCCAACCATCTCGTCGAGATGCAGGAAAGGGAAGGCAGAAAAAACAGTTCTGCCAACTTGTTCAGGTGCTACAGAGCAATCTTGATCTGGAAATAGAAACTCAGCAGTACAAACCCACAAGGCCTGCAAAAGCGTGGGAAGGGGGGAATGATGGAGGTGCAGACTTCCCGAAGGGGGTGGTTTGGGCCCGAGGGGGGAAGTAAAGGGGGAAAAGGGGGCGTCACGGGGGTAGTAACGTTTAAAACAGAGAAGGCAGACGAGGTTTGGAAAAAATGCCAGAGTGTCAGATTTACTGGGGGCTTTCCCGGGGGCCAAAGGAAGGGAAACCCCCGGGGCCCCGCCCGCGTCCGTGTCGCAGCCGTGGCGCTTCAGAAGGCTGGGAAACCCCTCGGAAAACCCTCCCGTGGGAAAATAGGTGGCGGCAAAATCGGACCCGGGGCAACCCCCCTCGTTGCCCCCCCACCCCCCCTTTCCCCCCCCCCCTGTTTTTAATTTACGGCCCCGCGTTTTTCCCCCCTGCAGCCCCTCGGCCCCCAGCATTTTTGGGGGGGAGTAAGCCAAACTGATTTCGACGGGAAAGGGGGCCTTTTGGGGGGCATATGTTTCCCAAATTTTAAATTTCTGGGATTTGCCCCGGGCTGGAGCCCGGGAAAAGGAAAAAGGCCCCGCAGCTGGTAACAGCGATAAAAGGGGCCCCCCCGGGGGGAAGTTTTTGGGGAATTTTGCCGCATCCCAACAGGGGCCCCTTACACCAGCGTTGGGGAGAGGTTTTTAAAAAGCCGGTTTTGGGGGACCCCCCAGGGCCCCAAAGGGATACGGGCCCACTTGAAGAAGGGACTCGTGGCGTGGGGAGACCTGTCCCACTGGCGCAGGATGTGGAGGCGCTGGTAAAGGGGGTCTACCCTGGGGGACTTCGGAAGAGAGATCGGGGGTTTCCCGGCCCCTTTATTTTTTTTGTTACGCTTTTCAGGACCCCAGCTGCCCAAAACTACGTCAAGCAGGGGACACCCTGAGGGGCCTGCAGGTGGCCGGGGGAGGGCCTTGGAGTTTTGAGGTTCCTGAAGGCAACGAGTGGCCTTAAAGGGGCCCGCTTTCTCAGCCCCCCCGTGAAACCCCGGGGGCCAGGGAAACTTTAAAATGGAGAAAAAGCATTGAAAGGGAAAGGGGAGCCCGGGGAACTTTCCCAAGGCTTTTGTTTGGGGGGGCGGGGGGAGGTTTGGGCACAGAAATTTTTCTGTCAGAGGGAGCGGGAACAGTTTCCCTCAACCCCAAAGGATTATGAGCCTTCCGCAATGCTGCAAGGACTTTGGGAGGGATGGTCACCATCCGAGCGCATGTCCAAGGCTTTAAAGGGAAATGGGCAGGCGGAAAAAGGTGGAGAAGGGGGGCCCAAAAACCCCGCTGTCCTCAGTTTCCCCGGGGCCCCACTTGGGAAGCTGCCGTTTGAACCACACGATGCAGGGGAGGGCTTTAATAGATTTAAAACCCTGCCCCCTGAAAAGTGGGGCACTGGGGCTGAGAAGACCCCAGGGCGGGGCCTTTATTGTTTTGGGCCCCATTCGCTTAAGACGCACCACAAAAGACGGGGTGGTGTCACGGGGGCATTGTGGCAGCTCAAGGGGGCCAGTGGGGCTCGTAAATTTTCGTGGGCAGCACGGTTTTCGCGGCTGCCGGTGTATGCGGCCGAAACCCCGGGGAGCACGCTTTTTGGGCCTTGCTACCCGACGCAAAATAAGGGTGTTTTTCGACCCTTTGGCGGAAGCTGGGGGGGGCACGGTGAAGATGAGCCCCCGGGTTCCCGGGTTGGCTGGGCAGAGGTAGTACGGCTGACGACTGCACCTTGCCCCCCGGACAGAGTCTAGAATCCGGGGGGGTCGACTGTCAAAAGTGATTTCGTGGGGTAGGGGCCTCGTGGGGCCCATCCTAAAAAAGCAGGGTGGCTGATGGGTTTGGGTTTGGGGGGAGCCTTGGTTTGGGCCGGGGGGGGGTTAGTTACAGTTTTGGTTTGGGTAAATTCCCAAAAAGGACCCGAAAAAGGGGGGCCAAAATGGTGCAAAATGGGCACTTGGGGGGGAAGTGGGGCGTCCAGAAGAGCGTCGGTGAGGGGAGGAGTTGGTTGGGTGGGGGCCCTTCCTGACTTCCTCGAGGGCTTGGCGTACCAGGGGGCCGGAAAATTTCCCGGGGCCATGGTGGGAAAAAAAGATGAAGTTAGCCCCAGTGCGGCGGGGTGAGGGCCCTGGCAGAAAGCGGGCCGGAGAGGGCAGCAAATTTTTAAAGGTGAGGGGGAAAAGCAGCAGACGTCAAATGGTGGGCCATGACCAGGTCTTTTGGGGGAGAAGATACCCCTCTGGGTTCCCCTGCCAATCTACCGCCGCCCCCCTCCCCCCTCCAGAGCGGGCCCAAGAGAGAGGAAAAAAAGCCGGCTGGGTGAAAGATTTTTTTTGTTTCTGAGAAATGATTTTATTTAAATTTTTGTAGGTTTTTTTCAGGTTTTGGTATGCAGAGGGAGACGGGTTTGCCTGCTTGATAGGGGGGGGGGGTAAATGCTTTGCCATTTGGGCCCTTTTTCCCCTGTGCGAAACATTGTTAACATGAAGGGACCCGGGCAAACAGATGCAGCTGGCTGTGACGGGGGAGCGGGGGAACAACCGGGGAGAACCCGGGTTGGGTTTCCCGCTTTGTGAAGACCTCGTGTGTGGGCCCCCTGACTTGGGGATAAACCCGGGGTTGCCCTGTTTAAATTTTATTGTGCTGTGGACATGTGGTTTCCCCCCCGTATTGTGCCTATAGAAAGTTTACGGGGAAAAAAACTTTTTGTAAATAAAGGAAAAAACTGTCATTTTGGTTTTTTTCGTGCCCTTTCCCCCCAAATTGGGGTTTTCCCCTTTGTGGGGTTCTGGGACGCTGTGGTGCTCGGTGGGCCCCTTGGAGCTGGTTAGTGTTCACGACCCTGTATAAACACGCCGTCTGCTAAACCCTTGGGTTGTGTTGGTGGCAGAGAGGCCCAGGCGGCCGGCGTAAAAATCGAAAATTTAAAAAAATTTTCGTATGCCTGATACTTTTTTTCGTCGAAAAATTTTTTTCTCTTGATCATCAAAAAATTTTTTTTTTCGTGGGGACTTAAATTTTAAATCAACCGCCCATCCAAATATTTTTATCCCTTTGTATTTGTTTATCATCGAAAAAAAAAATTTGTGTTTATCATATTTAGATTGACACTTTTTTTTCACAGCAAACTTTCTGTCATGCTTTATCGAAATAATCCATTAATCAATTATGTATTTGTGTATCATCAAAAAAATTCTATGCTCATGTTAAACAAAACTTTTTTCAGCAGCAAACTTTCTTCTGTTCGTATCATCTAACATTTTTCTTTTTGGGAGCCTTATTTTAATCAACCCTATAAAACTTTCATCATTTGATTCTGTGTATTAAAATATTTCTCGTACTGCTATTTAGATGACTACATTTTTTTTTTTTTTCAGCAGCACTTTCTGTATTGACTTTTTCAGTGTTATTTTGACATCAACCTGCATCACAAATCTTTTTTTGGCGGACAATTTTTTCTTATCGTTCCGAAACATTGTTTGTTTCATGTGGTACTTATTTGAAAGAACCGCACATCAAACGCCCTTCATCTTTGTATTTGTGTATTTTAAAAAAAAAAAAAATCCCCGCAGATATGACTACCTTTTTTCATCAAATTTTTCCTCGTATCACAACAATTTTCTACCGGCTCATTAAATCAACTGCATCATAAACCTTCATCATTTGTATTTGGTATCATCAAAAGAAAATCATATTACTCATATTAGATTGACTACTCTTTTCAGCAACAAAACTTTCCCTCTCGTATCACGAGCTTTTTTTTTGGTTGCTCATCTTTAGATCAATTCGTATCACCAAATGACTTTATCATTGTGTATTTAGTTCAAAAAAAAAATAATTTTCGTGCGCTCATATTTAGATCGACTTTATTTTTTTTTTTTTTTTCAGCAGCAAACTTTCTTTCTTGTACATCGAAACTTTTTTGTGTATCATCCCGAAAAAAAAATCCTTGTACTGTCAGTTTAATTACTAATTTTTTTTCTTGACAACTTTCTGTATCGAAACTTTTTTTTTTTCATGTGGTGCTTTTGAAACAGTCAAGATCATCAAAACCTATCATTATTGTAATTGTATATCATCAGAAAATTTCCTCGTAGGTCATACTTAGATTGACTGACTATTTTTCAGCAGCAAACTTTATTCTCTTGAACATCGAAACATTTCTTCTGCACTGCTCGTTAAATCAATCTGCATCACAAAATGCCTTTCATCATTGTATTGTGTATATCGAAAAAATTCTCGTACTGTTCATGTTCGAATGACTACTTGTTATTCGTCAACAACTTTATTCTCTCTCATCGAACATCTTTTTTTTTGGGTGCTTATTTTGAAATTCAACTTCCCCAAATACTTTCATCATTTGTATTTAGTACTTCAAAACAAAACCTTTCCGTGTCTGTCAGATGACGATTTTCAGCGAACAAACTTTATTCTATACAAAATTTTTTTTTTTTTTCATATATATATTTTAAATATGATCATAATACTTATTTTTTTATATCGAAAAAATATTCGTATTAATTAATAATTGCTATTTTTAAAAAATTAATTTATAATAAAATTT
>NW_023646191.1:0-7760 GCF_015228065.2 Penaeus monodon
TCATCTCCTTCTAATATTGGGTTTTAACGTTTTTTTTTCCCATTTGTTTAAATTTACCTATCTAAACCCTTTCTTTAATAATTTTGAAAAAAAACCTGTTTTTTTAGACCTACTATTTTTTAATGGAATGTCGCCCCCGAAAGGAATCGATTATAATAAATTTTATGGTTTTGTGAAACGAGGCCTAATTAAAAACCGTGTTTAAAATACCTTCCACTTTTGAAAGGGTCACATTCCAACTCCAGAATGTATTTTTCCTTTTTAAAAATACAACGGAGCATCGAACTCCAAGAATGTATTTTTCCTTTTTAAAAACTATAGCAAAAAATCGAAAATCAAACCCCCAGAATGTATTTTTTCTTTTAAAAAAAAAATTTTTTTACCAACGGAGAATCGAAAAAACCCTAGCATTTTATTTTTCTCTTAACTACAAACAGAAATCGAAAATTAAAACTCATAATGAAAATTTTCTCTTAAAAAACTACAACAGAAATCGAAAATCAAACTCCAGAATGTATTTTTTCCATTAAAATACAACGGAGACCCAAACTCCAGAATGTATTTTTTCCATTAAAATACATCCGGAGGAATCAAACCTCCAGAATGTATTTTTTTCCTATTAAAATGCACCCCGAAACTGAACCTCCAGAATGTAATTTTTTTCCATCCAAATACAAAAAACCAATCGACAACCATTCCTCCAGCATGTATTTTTCCTATAACGATTACAATTTTTACACAATTCGGAGAGAAGAAAGACACAAAGAAATGACTTCAGGGAGAGCGAACACCCAGCGATCAATGCTATAGATGAATTCCCTTGAAAAATCACCCTTTTTGCCAAAACCCCCCCAATACCTTTGGAAATAACCCCACAACGAGAAAATCATTTCCTTTGAAGCGGGGGGGGTTTTATTCTTGCAAAGAGAAGAGAGAAAAAAAAATAAATAAAAAAAAAGGAATTTCCCATTTTTTTTCTCTCTTTTATTTTGTTTATCTTTCTTTTTTATAAACCATCTCTAAGGATCCTTTAAAAATGTCAAGCCCCCGTAAACGTTTTTTAGGAGTAAAAAAACCCCCTCATGAATACTGCATAATACCGTTCAATATAGCTGCCCTCATCCCTCAAACTATCCCCCAATCAGTTTTCGATAGAGGCTATTCTCGGATGCTCACAAACCTGCAAATTTTTTTTCTCCCCTTTTTCCTTTCCATCCCCCCTTCCCCTTTTTTCCTCTTTTTCTCTCTCTTCCTCTCCCCTTCTCCTCTTCTTCCTCCCCCTCTCTCTCTCTCTCTTCCCCCTCTCTCCTACCTTCCTCCCTCCCCCTCTCCTCTAGTTGTCTCCAAAAGTTTCTCTCACTCTTTCCCTCTCTCTTCTCTCCCCCTCTCTCTCTCTCTCTCTCCCCTCCTCTCTCTTCTCTCCTCTCCCCTCCTCTCCTCTCTCTTCCTCTCTCTCTCCCCCTCTTCGTACCTTCCTAATTCACCCTTTGGCTTAACATAAAACCACCCTAAGATTAGCGACCCCCCCCCCCCCAGCGGCCGAACGGCCACAGTCAAAAAAACGCCAACCCTGGCCCCAAATACAACTAATCTCTCGTCCGCCCACCCAATCTCCGCTTCCGGGGGGGGGAACCATCATAACATAGCTCTCCCCTTGCCCCCCTTTCCCCCCCCACTTCCCCCTTTTCCCCTTTTCCCCTTCCCCTTCCTCTCCCCCCTTCACCGTTCAATTTCCCCCTCCCTTGTCTCCCCCCCCCCCCTTTCAAACCACCCTTTCGCAAACCTCCCACCCCCAAAACCTCCTCCCCTTAGTCTCCCCAACCCCCTCCCCTCTTCTCCCTCCCCCCCTTTCCGCCCACCTCCCCTTGCACCTCTACCCCCCCCTCCCTCCTCCCCCCCAAAAACCACCCTTCCCCCGGTCCAGGATCCACCATCTTGGAGGCCGACTTCCGGCCGAATAGCGACTTAAACCTGATCGTCTAAAATCGATTTCCGGGTTATAAAATAATTACTAATAACAGTACTAAAGCCCAGGCGGGAGGAAGGCAGAGACGCCCCCCGTGGGTGTCGAAAGGGTCCTTCTCGCTGATTCATTGGCAATGCAATGCAAGGGGGGTTCGCGAATTTTTTTTTTTTTTTATTATTTCTCTCGAATTATGTAAGATTGAATTCGAGAAATTTATTCTATTTTTTATTTTTTTATATTCTTTTTTTCTTGTTCTTGGGGATTTTTTCATGTTTTCTTTCCCCCGATTCCCCTTATTGGTTTATTCGGGGTTATCATTTTGTTATTATCTTTTTATTTTTTTAAATTTTCATATTTTATTATCCCATTAAAATTATTATCATTATCATTTACCCCATTTTTGTATCATTATTTTGTTTCTCATCTCTTTTATTACCCCCCAAATTTCTTTTTTTCTTTTTTTCTTATTCTTATTTTTTGTTACAATTTCCCCTTTTTTTTTTATCATAATTTTCTTTTTTGGACTGTAATTTATTACTTTTATTTTTTTTTCATCTTATTTCTTTTTTTTTTTTCATTATTTAGTCAAACACGTTTTTTTTATATTTCAAAATTATTACCCTATCATTTATTTATCATCAAAATTCCCCCCCTTTTCTTGTTCTTTTTTTTTTTTTGGCACCTTTTTCCCTTTTTAATTTTTGTTCCTTCCCCCCTTTTTCCCCCCTTTCCCCCTCTCTCCTCTTCTCTTTTCCTTCCCCCCCCTCCCTCCTCTCTCTCTTCCCCCCCCCCCCTTTTTCCCCCCCCCCCCCCACCCCCCCCCCCCCCCCCCCCCCCCCCCTTCCTAACCCCCCCCCCCCCCCCCCCCCCCTTTTCGTTTTCCCCCCCCCCCCAACCCCCAATTTCCCCCCCTTTTTTTTTGGGGGGGGAAAAAAAAAAGGGGGGGGGGGGGGGGGGGAAAAAAAAAAAAAAAAAATTTTTTTTTTTTAAAAAAAAAAAAAAGGGCGGGGGGGGGGGGGGGGGAAAAAAAAATTTTTTAAAAAAAAAAATTTTTTTCTACCCCCCCCCAAAAAAATTTTGGGGGGAAGCCACTTTGGGGTTTAAAAAAAACCCAAAAGAAAAGGGGGAAAAAAGGGGGGGAAAAGAAAAAGGGGGGGGGGGGAGGAAAAGGGGAAAAAGGGGGGGGAAAAATTTTTTAAAAAAAAAAAAAAAAAAAAAAAAAGAAAAAAAAAAAGGGGGGGAAAAAAGGGGAAAAAAAAAGGAAAAAAAAAAAAAAAAGAAAAAGGAAAAACTTTTTTTCCTTTTTTTTTCAGGTTTCCCAAGCACGAAGGTGCCCTTTAAAAACCCCCCCCCCTTTTTTCCCCCCCCAAAAACCCCCTTTAATTTTAAAAAACCCCCCTTTTTTTTTTTCCCTTTTTCCCCCCTTTTTTTTTTCCCCCCCTTTTTCCCCCAAACCCCCCTTTTTTCCCCCCCCCCCCCTGGGGTTTTAAAAATTTTTTTTACCCCGCCCTTTTTTCCCCCCCCCCCCCCCCTTTTTTTTCTTTCCCCCCCCCCCCCCCCCCCCTACGATAACCCTCCCTCCTTTGCCCCTCCCCCTCCCCCCCCATGACCCCCGGCCCCCCCCTCCCCCCCCCCTTTTTCCCCCCCCCCTTTTTCCCCCACCCCCCCCTAATTTGTTATGCCCCCCCCCCCTCTCCCCTCCCTCCCCGGCATGTTTCTCCCCCCCTTTTTTCCCCCTCCTCTTTCCCCCTTTTTTTCCCCTTCCCCTTCTTCTCCCCCCCCCTTCCCCTTAGTCCCCCCTCTTTTCCCCCCCCCTCTGTGGGGCGGGCTGGTCCGCCCCTTTACCCCCCCCCCCCCCCAGGCCACCCCCATGGGGGTACCCGGGGGGGTCTTTGTGCCCCATAATTTTAAAAGTGCTATTGGTTTGTTTTGAAAAAATGGGGTATTATAATAAAAAATAAACAAAAAAATGGTATAAAATTTAACATTTTTAAAAATGTTTCAGTGATAAAAAAGGTAATAAACAAAGATAACGATGATACTGATGGTAAAGGAAAATAAATAGAATAGTAATAAAAAATGTAAAAGTTTAAAAATAATAATTTTTTTTTTTCAGAGATAAAAAAAGAAGGGGGAAAAGGGACCAACAAAAAAAAACATTTTTTTTTTTACCATAACAAAACCAACCCAAAAAACAAAATAAAAAATAAAAACCAACTAAGGCCCGGAAATTCCCCCTTCGCCAAAGACTTTCTTGGGCGGGTTTTATTTTATAACTAAAAAAAAAGTTGCAAAACACAAAGAGGAAAAAAATAGAAAATGGGAAAAGGGGGAAAGGGGAAGAGAGGGGGAGAGAGAAGAGAGGGGGAGGGGAGAGGAGGGGGAGAAGGGGGGGGGAAAAGGGGAGAGAGGGGAAAAGAGAGAGAGGGGAGAGAGAAAAGAGAAAGAGGGGGGGAGAGAGAGAGAGAGGGAAGAGAGAAGGAGAGAGAAGGAAGAGAGAGAAGAAGAAAAGGGGGGAGAGAAGGGGGGGGAAGGGGGGGAAAGAAAGAGGAAGGGGGGGGAGAGGGGAAGGAGGGGGGTAAGGGGGGGGGGAGGGGGAAAGGGGGGGGGAGGGGGGGGAGGGGGGGGGGGGGGGGGGGGAAAGGGGGGAGGGGGGAGGGGGGAGGGAAGAAGAAAAGAGAAGAGAAAAAAAAGGAAGAGAAGGAGAAAAAAGAGAAGAGAAAAGGGGGAAGAAAAAGAGGAAAGAAGAGGAAGGGAAAAGAAAAGAGAAGAGGAGAGGGGAATAAAAGGGGGCGAGAATATGGGGAAAAAAAGAAAGACAATTAAAAAAAAAATAAAAAAATAAGCCCAAAAGGAGAAAAAGAAAAGAAAAAACAAAAGGGGGGAACAGAGGAAAAGGGGGAAAGCAAAAGGAGGAGGGAAAAAAAAGGGAAAGAAAGGGGAGAAAACCGAGGAGAGAGGGGGTGTTGCCCTAGAAATCCCTGAGGACCAACAGGGGGAAATTTCGAAAAATAAGGAAGGTTTTTTTCGCTCCGAAAAACAAAGCACCCCGAGAAAAAGGGAAAAAAATAAAAACAGGGGTAATTATCATAAAAAACAATAATATCAACAACAACCAAAAAAACCCATCATCATCATCCATAATCATCTTCATATTTCATTATTATTAATTCATCATATCATTTATAAAAAATAAATAAAACAATAAAAATTATAATAATAAAAATAATGATAAAAATAATAATAATAATAAAATAAAAAAAAAATAAAAAAAAAAAAAACACAATAATTTTTTTACCACTGGGGGGAAAAAACTGAAAACCATTTTGAAAAAATTGACGACTGTGGAAACCCCCCAGCAACGAAAGTGTGAATTAAAAAATTAAAACGCCATATTGGGGGGACGGGAATATCGCGTTTTATTTGAAAAACCGGCTTACAGCAAAAAATAAAAAAAAAAAAAAGGGGAAAGGGGGATTTTTGTGGATAGCTTTGAAACCTTTTGGGTAAAAAGTAACAGTAGTTTTTATTGGGGATTAAGGGTTTATTACTACCGCTAGTAATAATAATACCATTTGTAGGGGCTAAATTAAAAACCAATACCCTGGGGTTATAAAAACCCCAATTATCCTTTATAGCTATTTTTTAAAAACACAAAAGTTACAGTACCCCCCCAAAATTTAAAACATAAAAAAAACCCAAGGGGCCGCGGGGAAACTAAGGGCTGAAAAATAAGATGGGGGGGGGAAGGGGGGCCAACCGCCCCCGCCCAAGAAAAACCGGCCGCTTAAAACGAAAAAGCCCCCGTTAAAACCAACGGCCCCTTTTTCACGAAAAACCCGGCCTCGTTACTCTCGGCCGCCAACCAAATTTCCCGAAAATTTTTTTTTTTTTTTCCCCGCTTGCAATGATTTTTTTTTTTACTCCCCAATTTGCCCCAAAAACCCCTGGCTCGGATATTTATGGTTTTCGTAAAAGGGTCCGCCGGCGGATATTAGGCGAAGCGGGGGGTCGTTTTTCATGCGAGAGGGGATATTTTGGCGGGAAAGAACGGCGCTCGTTGCCCGAAAATCGGCGGCGCCCATGGGGGGGGCTGCGTCGTGGCCGATGACGGAGGGCCGAAAAAAAGGGGGCGGCCGGGGGCCGGCGGGGAAATGGGGGCGCTGACGCCGGCGGACGGGCTCCCCCGCTCCGGGAAATCGGAAGGCCAATTGCGGTCGCTTTGCTTCAAGTTTTTTTTTTACGGTCGCGTTGAAAATATTCGCTATTTACATTACTAGTATTCGGTAAAAAATCATTAAATTTTATTTTTTTTTTTGGTCGCGGGAAAAATTTCTGAAAACGAAAAAAAAGGGGGCCGCTAGCCCTATCCCTCCCCCGATGAGTAGCAAAAAAAAATTTATGGCTCGCTTTCACACCTTGGGAAAAAAAAAGTGGACCGGGGGGGGGGGGGGGGGGGGGGGCACTTTTCCTTAATGAGGTCCCCCTAGCAACGGGGGGGACCCGTCCGTTCTGGAACCTCGAAAGTTTTTTTTTTTTCGGCGGGTGAGCAACTTGCCCCCCTTTCCCTTTCCCGGCCGGGCGTGCACTTGTTTTTCCTCCTGGAAAAATCGCCGGAAAAAACCCCCCCCAAGCGGACCAGCGCGAATCCCTTGACGTTGAAAGTTGTTGACGTTAAAACCCTTGCCATGTTGGGACCCCCCCCGGGTAACCCCCCTGGGGGCTGTAGGGGGGGGGGCTGGGGGGCGCCCGGGGGCGGGGGGGCTGCGGCCGTGGGGGGAAACCAGTTGGCCCCGGTGTCGAGGGGGCTCCAGGCGGGTCCCCCCCACCCCCCCCCCCAAAAAAAATGGCTCGAAACGACAAACGGTGGGGAAAGCAGAAAGGGGGGGAGGAGTTGGGGGGCAGGCGGCTTCGGTGCTGGTGATGGGGGGGTGGTTGGGGGAAGTGGTAAGTGGTGGGTGGTGGTGTTTGTGGTGGGGTGGGGTCCCCCCGGGGCCGGGGGGGCCCTTTTTTTTGGGGGCAAATCGGCTAACCCCAACCCCCCTTTAAAAACCCCCACAAAAACAACCCCAAAACCCACCCCCAAACAGCAAAAGCCTCGGGAAAATAAACGGTAACCACAAATTTGTCCAGGACGGTTTTTGTTTGTAAGGGGAGCGTTGGGGTTTGGCCAAGGTGGGGGTTTTCCAGCTGTTGGATCAAAAAAGCAAGCTGATGGCGGGCTGGATTTTCAGGTGGGGGGTTGGGGGAGGCCAAACTCTCCCCGGGGAGGGGGGCTGGAAAAAAAGGGGGGGACCGTCCCATGGTGAACCCCCCAAAAAGGCCGGGGCGCTCTACTTTTGGGCTGGGCCCCCCCCCCCCCCCCCCCCGCCCCCCACCCCCGGCCCGAAAAAAAGGGGCCGCTTTTCTATTTCTTACCCCACCGTTACCACACTCTCTGGGCCCCTTAAAAGATCACCGCCGTCTCGAAAAAATTCGCAAAAAAAAAGGCCTTTGTGCAAATGTTTTCGCGGGAAGATCCCCCCCAAAGAACACGGAAAAAAAAAAAAACAAAGGGCCCAAAGGGGGAAGTTTCAACTACTCAAAAAAACTAAAAATCCTAGGGGGTTTTTTTAAAAAAAAAAAAAAGGGAAAAAAAAAAAAAAAAAAAAAAAAAGGGGTGGGAATGAAAAAAAAAAAAAAAAATCCCCCCGGGGGCGGGGCCCACGCCCCCCCCGCCCCCCCCGGGGGGGGGGAACCCCCAAAAAAGGGGGGGCCCGGGGGGGCCGGGGGGGGCCCCCGAGGGCCCCCCTTT
>NW_023646192.1:0-7760 GCF_015228065.2 Penaeus monodon
AGTTCAAATAAACTTTTTTAATATTAATTTAAGATTGAAATGATTTTTAAACAAGTCTTTAGGGATGTAATCGTTCTACAGAATGTATTATTTATTTTTTTTTGTTCTTTAGGGATGTAGCAGAATTACGTCCTAGATTTCCTTTGAAAGCAAAATCATAACAGGCAGTGATGTTAGCTTGGGATCAGCAAGGTAAAGATGCTGATATTCAATTTAGACAGTCTGGTTTGCAGCATAATACACCTTTTTCTATAACCATTATACATATATTCACACCTTTTTAAAAAAGATTTCCCTTACACATGCACTGAAATTACTATAGCTTTGCTATCAGAAAGGCAAATCACAATGCAAATGAAACTTTTGACTTGTTAAGGTCACTAGAGCTGGCGCACACACAGTGGCAGAGTTACTGTCCCTTATCCCTGCATCTCTCATGTCCACAGTCCTGCAGATACCAGATGGTGGAGCACATCTCCACTTCCTTACAGAGCCCTTGGCAGCTCCATCCACTGTAGTGATGCACCACTTTGAACACTCATCAGTCTTGATACATTTCTCAGGTCCTGTCCACATGAAAAACTTGAGCACCGACGCTTCATGCTTAGCTTCCCTTTACCCAAGGAGGCTTGGCAGTTTCTCTCCATCCAATAGCTTCAATGACAGTCCTGATGGTCAGTTCTAGTAGGAGGGAAAGTGTGGAAAAATATCAGTTACATTGTTTGCTTATACATGGAAGTCAGTAATACATAGGCACTAGATAACTGAAAATCACAAAAGATTCCTACTTTTAGCAGTATCAGAAAAAATTCAAACTCTATACTAACAGAAAATAATACATGAAAGTGAATATGGGTCTTGGATGATAAAAAAACATTCCTTACAAACTGCAAACTAAATAATTTACTAATTCTGCTAAATAGAATGGAAAAAACAACTTGGCCACGTTTCCAGGAGCACTCACTGGTCAGGTGCATGGGCTGTGCTCGAGAGTAAAGGGTCTGTGTCGCGGAGGGAGAGCTCCGATGAGGGGCCCGCCCGTACTGGAGGGAGCTGGTGGAGAAGGGCCGGGGGAGGGAGAGGCTGCTGTGCTGTGACTGCTGCCCCCCCCACTGCTGCTGTTCCCCCCACTGCTGGTCCCTGGCACCCCGGGCCCGCCGCCTGGCCCACTTTCTCTCTTTCTGCCGCCTGCGCTCGCTCTCTCTGTAATCTGAAGTGCCAAGATCCAAATAATAATCTAGAATGCTTCTCTTATGTTCACCCCTTCCTCTCTCTCCCTCTCTCTCTTTGGAAAACAAAACTACGGTTCCTTTACGAGACATTTAAGAAGTGTAGCTGATTTTATTTTACATAGGATGTAGGGGAAAACTAGTTGTAAAAGAGTTACATTCTCAAGACTACACCACTGAGACCATCACCAACTATCAGGAATTCTCTGAGTAAAGAACAAGCAAGAAATCTTGCGGTGCAACACAGTAATTTAGTGCTTTTCTTCTAAGTGTTATATGACACACAAGTGCATGGGGAGTTTATGGTTTTACTTCATACTTTACACCAGTTGATACCAGACTTACAGGTAAAAACATAAAAGAAAGAAAGAAAAAAAAAACAGGAAGTAAAAAGTTTCTTTTATTACACTAACAAATAAATGCTGTACATATTCAAAATAAAACAAAAATATAAAACATTAAAAACTTCATGTAAAAACTAATGCAAATAAATACTGAAAAAACTCTAAGAGAGAAATAATACTGGGACTGTAGAGTAGTACTGCCACTACATGCCCCACAAAACAGCTCACCACTCCAACAATATTTAGTTTAGGTTTTGGGGGAGCTTTAGAACACCTAGCAGAAACATGTTGAGATCATGTTTAGTTTGTGGTGACTGGATAGGGTGTTTATTGAACTTTAATGCAATGCATTCATTTTATTTTCCTGAAATCTTCAAAAATTAATGTTTGTAAATATTATCATTCTCCTATCCTGAAGAACTAATACAGTCCAGTAAGACCAAAAAAATCTATATATTAATACAGTCCAGTAAGACCAAAACAATCTATTATACATATTCTCAAAACTACTGTCATTTGTATGATATATATTTGGTTTCCTTTCATTCAGTTGTACTAAGGCAATCTGCAAAAGCTAATATATAATCCTGAGCAAGATGGAGGGTTGTTTACAGATGTTTGTATGTCTGGGAGTGGTGACTTTAAAAACACAACACAACACAACATCAACACATCAAAACACAGAAAACTTGAAACAATACTTCCTGTCACTTTGGGTCTGATTCAGACTAACTCACCGTTTTATCCGTTAGTAACTCCCATATGCTGCTACGAGAAAGAAACGAGAACAAGTAAATATAGATTGGACAGCGATTGTTGCACTACACCAGTACAACAACCACGTGACGACACTTACTTACATTGCTACTGTGCATGCAAAAACAAATTAGTCAGGCAGGTTTACAGCTCTTGTTGAAACAATGAGAATATTTTCTTTTTGATACTACTTGAATTCTTGTTGACTTGCTTTGATGAAACTTTTGGAGGGGATAAATTTAGAAGAGAACTCTTGAATACAGAAACAGCTGTAAAACCTATTGCATTTCAGTAAACAACAACAAAAGAAGTATTTTAAAGCAGCTCATATGATGTTAAAATGTCACTCTCTAATGCTTGTACATTCCAGCATACATTGAAATCTTAGCCAAAACAAGACACAATTCCCAAACATGCCATTAATATTCACCCTGAAATCATTCACCCAAATAAGCAATAAATTCAGTGCACAAATATCTACAGGAAAGATTAATAGGCCAGTGCCCAATCAGTAAATAAAAAAAGCTGTAATAATGGGGTCCAATTCCCAAGAAAGAAGCTCTTCTAGAGATTTTCAACTTTTTCTTTTCCTTTTGTAATAACTCAAGGAAGTTGTTTTTGCATTTGCATGCATATGTTTAGTATTTTTGTTTGCCTAAAACTCTCTGTGAAGACTTCAATCAGTTGTATCAAAAGCTGACTTTTTAAGATACATGTGAGAAAATGAAACAGCAGCTCACTGTTACATAATGAAAAATCAAAAGGAAAAATATAATTTCAGAAGTGCATATTTTTCCTTATTTAATATACCAAATTGAAAAAAAGAAAAATACACACAATCCCTGTCAGAAACATTCCAGTTAATCTGCTTTACTTGCAGATGGATTTCTTTGAAATGATAACTGTCTTATACTCAGTATTCTTGTACTAAAGGAAAGGAGTATAAGCTTAAATATGTTACTGTGCACAAATATATTACTGTGAAAGGAAACTATAATTACTGTGAGGTCCCTTACCAAGTCCCTAACTCAGTCTCTGCAATGTCTGACTCCACTGGTAACTTTTAAATATTATTTTCCAAAAAACTTTGTTCTTAACAAGAAAATAATTGCAAAACTGTTCTTGAACATGATGATATGAAAAGTTGCTGTTATTTGAAAGTTCAAGCATATTTTCACACTAAAAATTGACTGATCAAAATATGCCACAAAGTATTTATTACTCAAGCGAATATTACAAATCTTCATAAATACATATATGAATCCATGCAAATTGACACATTCTCATGGAACTTCCACTCAAAATAACACAGTGCATGACACACTTTCCATATACTGTAGTGTCAGTCACAGTTCACAATTTCCACGATCAATCTAATGTGATCTTTCAGAAGCACTTAACCACTCTCCTATCACTCATATTCAGGAAACTCAAGATAAGAAATGCCTATCCAGAACTATTTTTAGAGTTTACACTAGCCTGTTTAATTCCAACTAAATTATATCTAAGTAGTCAAAATGTTTAGACTCCTGACTGATATACTACTGGCTAAATGATGTTACTAGCAAAGTTTTTATCTGAATACCCTCAAAAGAAGCTTTACATCCTAGAAAAATATACTCTAGTGATTAAAAAATGCAAGAACTCATAAGAAGTGGAAACTATAGAAAATAAACCAGCAGCACAAATTCTACATGATCTAGAGTCCTTTGATAAGCCAATTCAACCAGTGTGCCTAAATGATATTAGTATCCAAAGTATTAGTTACAAAAAAGGGAAAATGTGTAGCCACTATATGCTATATACAACACACATAATTTAGAATGGCTGAACCAGTTAGAATCACACCTCAAAATCACCACACACTTGATGCACCACATATACTGTGCTTACCCTATTTGCTGGTCTTTAGGGAAGCCTTTACTTACTTTTGCTTTGTCTGGCGCATAAACTGCTGAATTTTTCGAGCAGCTTGATGTTGCCTTCGCTGTGAGTATGTTCGTCTGTAATATTTATGCAAAGTAAGATCACTGTTCATACTGCAAGTCAGAGTATAATACCTGCTTGAAGCTTAGTACTTGTTCTTTTACTGTAAGCTATTTTCCAGTAAGTAATTTCTCTCTTTTTTTAAATTTCTTCCCTAAATATCTCAATCAGACTATATCTAATCTTGATTGCATTAGAGTATTAAACCTACTCCAAAGTATGTGCATGTTCTACTTAAAAAAGCTGCCCACTATCATGCCATTTCTCTTTTCTATCTGTCGACTGATTCTACACCTGAATCAAACTTACTTTAATGTTGGTATGGTGTTTGTCTCTCTGGATCCTCTCAGCGAAAAATTTACACCAGTATGAGTGCCACCTTCGAGACTCTTCTTGAAGCGCTTGTGTTCACAGTAAGACCGAAACTGGTTCTGAATGAGTGTTGCAGCTCTGCTCATTTGTCTAAAATACACATACTGAAACACATATGCAGGCAATCATTAGTTCACATGGATAAAGAGAATGAAGCATCAAATCTAATGAAGCTGTTTTCAGCAACAACACTGCCTTTAGTACACATAATTAATCTAAATGGATAAAAAAAAAAAAAAGAAAAAAAAAAAAAAAATTGTTTAAATAGCTGCAGGCAGTGATAATATAAAAAAAGATGACACATAGCTGGAGATGGCAACATTGAAGATGCTGTGATATTCATTGTGACAACAAGGATTGACCAAATTACAAATGAGTGTATTGTGCAAGGGTAGCACAAGTAGATAAAAAGGGAGAGAGGGTGAGAAGACAGAAGAAAGATAGGTGAGGAGAGGAATGGAAACGAGAGAAGAAGAGAGAACAGATTTACACAGACATATTTCATACCTGTTTGTAACGTCTATAATAATTCTGAATGACTATGGCTGCTTGTCTTTCTTTATCTTGCTCTTGGAGTCTCTTGCGTCCCTTATAAAGCCTATAGGCCTTTTGAATTGTTTTTGCAGCCTCATATAATTCCCGCTGCTCACGGTCTAAAAAAACAGGAGTATCAATATCATGGTATACATAGCTCTCTCTAGCTCTTCTATTACTTGCATCATTTATATCACTGAATTCTACATGTATGCATATATGATATATGATATATGACACACACACACACGCACACACACACACACACACACACACACACACACACACCACACACACCACACACACACACACACAACACACACACACACACACACACACACACATATATATATACGATCCTTACCTGAGAGAGTAAGATTAGAAAAGTCTCTGGAGAAGTCTTTGGTCGAGGCTTGAAAGAACTCAGAGAAGTCTGCCGTTGTGGGGGGGTGAGGGGCTCTCCAGAGTGAAGGAGGCAGGTGAGGGCAAGCAGCTGGACGAGGCTGGACTCATGGAGGAGCTAGGCGTTCCTACATCAATGTATCTGCAAGTAGAATTCATATGCTGTTCAGACTGGTAGTGCTGAATTAATTCAATTTGATGAAGTTATGATTAGGATTTAATAAAAGTAGTGGGTAATATGTAGAGCAAAATATTATTAATCTCTGTTGCAATAACAAACAAACAAACAGTGATCAGTGTATGAATGTTTACACAAAAAAAGATGAAACTTTAATTCCAAACGAGCAAACAATACAACTGCAGATATATGTACCTTCAATTTCTATAGCCATATTTACAAAGCAAACTTTAACATGATATAAAAGCCTGACGCACCTGTAAGACGAGATATCAGAGAATTCGAAGTTGAACTCTGATGTTGTGTCTGGCGGCTCATCCAATATGACTTCCATGTCCAGATCGGATGACGGAGGTTCTGGGGCAACAGGGCTTGGCTCCAACTGCATCAGCTCTTCTCCATCACTCTGCCATGTTAACAATATGAACATAGACTCAAAGGAACAAGTAAAATGACTACTGGTTCAAAAAATAGTATCAGACAGACAAATCAAAAATATAATATGCATATATATTCATCATAACTTCTTTTACTTTGATAAAACAGTCTTTCATATCACATTAAACATGTGGCAAGCAGAAAAAAAAGTTATTCCTAATGAAATAACAAAGAATTTTCATCAAACCTTGATTCTCTCGGGAAGAGCGGCAATGATCTGCTCAGCAAGAGTTAGGACACGACTGTCATCAGGTGCAGCCAAACCAGCCATTTCTGAACTTAATGACTCCCGACGACTAGCGTAACTACTGTCTACACCTGCAGGTTGAACAGGATATTAGTCTTAAATGGTCAGTAACATATATAATTTTTTTTTTAAGCTTCTGGAAAAACATATTTTTTTCTATATATCTGAATTAATGAATGCATAGTTGTGGGATACCATATCAATTAATTCAAATGATTAGGTTTCACTTTTACTGCCAACAAAAAAAAATATGTTACAATACATACTGTTAAATATCAGCCTTCATTATTTGCACTGGGTTATTTATTTTGCTATCAAGATTCAACTTTGCAATGTAATTATATTAAAGAAGCAGCTATATCTGATTGAGTAATGTTACAGATTTTTCATCAGTAAAGCTTAGTGATCTAGTATGCTTTCTATCACATTTCACAGCAGGCGACATACTCTGACATTACAACCAAGTTGACAGTTCAGATGATCCACTATTACAATAATCTATAGCATAATCATCTACTGGTGCTCAAGTTACAATCAACAAGGACTTACCACACTCTTTAACATCAAGTACATTGTTGGAAACAGACTGCAACTACATATGAAAATAATTCACAATCCATTGACAATTTTCTTTATAAATGAGTATACTTTTTCCTCAGTCTTAATCACCATGTTTGCTTGCCCCTATCTCTATCTATCTCTCTCCCTCTCTCCCTCTCTGCCTCTACCTGTCTCTGTCTCTGTCTCAGTCTCGGTCTCCTCTCTCTCTCTCTCTCTCTCTCTCTCTCTCTCTCTCTCTCTCTCATATATATATATAATATATATATATATATATATATATAAAATATATATATATATACAAAATATATATATATATAATATATATATATAATATATATATATATATATATAGATTATATATATGAATATATGTATATGTATATATATGATATATATATATATATATATTATATATATATATATATATATATATATATATATAATATAGTATATAATGTAAATAGATGTATAGATATATGTATATTATATGTATATATAGATATATTAGTCTATATAATTATATATATATATATATTATATATATATATATATATGATATATATATATATACTATATATATAAATATATATATATACCATATATACATATATATACAATATACAATAATATAACATTTAATATAAATTAAAAATTAATTAAATTCTTTAATTTTAATTAATTATTTTTAAAAATAAATTTTAAAAATTTTAAAA
>NW_023646194.1:0-7760 GCF_015228065.2 Penaeus monodon
GAAAGGAAACATTAAAAAAAAAAAATTTTTTGGTTTTTTTTTTTTTTTTTTAAAAAACTAATTTTTTTTTTTAAAAAATTTTTCATCAGTAAAGGAATTTTTTTCCCATAGTGCATAATGTTAAAAATTTTTTTTTCCCCTTTATATTGCCGAAAGAATCAATATAGATTTTTTTTATTTGATTGCATCCTAGAAAACAACAGAAGGGGGGAAGTACCTTAAATTATTGTAAAGTGCACAGAACAAAAACCCCAGGGTAAATTTTTTTTTAAATTTGCAAAAAAAAGAAATATATCCAAGCCCTTTCACAGGGAGCACAGCCCAAATCCCCCTTCTATTTTTTTTTACTTGTGTTTAGTGTACATAACACAAACTTTTCTTTTTTATAGTTTATCAGAAAATGATAATTTTTAATTTTTTTATGGAAGTAATCAACTTTAACATAATTTTATTTAATACTAAAATTTTTCAGGTAAATTCCATGGTCAACCCATATAAATAAATGCAAAACCGTAAAAAGTGGAAAAAAAATCGAACAGTTTTAACCTGCCCCCCGATGTGGGGAGCCAAAGGATTCTAGATTGTGTGGGGACAAACACGGATGAAAAATATTAGGCCCTTCTTCCCTTTTTCATGGGCCCTGATGTTGGGGAGACGGAGACTGAGGCCAAATGTTTTTTGGGGGTTCTCCTCATGCCCCTAATAACTGATTTTGCAAAAAACCCCCCCCCCCTTTTTTTCTTCAAACCCCCCCTATTTTCCTTTTCTCTTCCCCAACCTTTTTCTCCCCCCCACCTTCCAAGATTTTTGAGAAGCCGTTTTTTTTGGAAAGGGGGAAAAAAAAGGCAGGGCTTTTGGGGGTCAGGTCCTGGAACAGCCTCCAAGGGATCCTTTGGGTTTTTCTGTTACTTACCCATAACTTCCCATGGGACCCCTGAGGGTGGAACCGTTTTTTTCTCTTCTTTTCCCCAACACATTCCAGGCTTTTTTTACCATGGGCTTGACCATTAAAACAACTAAGTTCCCACTGAAATTTTCCAGTTTTCCCCCCCCCCACTGGGCTCTCCTGTGGGATCATGACTCTAATCACCACTGTTTTACAAACCACTTCCTAAAAAAAAGCCCCGCTGGTTGACTCAGGGTCAATTTTTCAGAAAAAAACATTTTTCCTCCCTTTTTTTTTTCCAACATCCCTCCCCCTCCATCTCCAAATTTCCCCTTCCCCGCCAAATATCACCTTCCCCTTAACACCACTCCCTTTAACCTTTTATCCCCCCTCCTTTTCCTACTACTTCCAGCTCTAATACTTCCCCCCCCCTTTTTTTTTGCCCAGCCAAAAAGGGGATCGGATTCTTTAGAGCAAAATTGTTCTCCATATAAAAAGAAAGGCAATTGTTTCCTTCCCACTTGCCAGTTTAACATTGGGTTTTTTCCAAGCTCCCTGCATTATCTACTTTTGATTTTTAACATCACCTTTCCTGCCCTGTCCCCCCTCACTCCTTCCCTTTAAAAACTTGTACTGGAATTTGGTTTTTCCATCTCCCCCCGGTTGGGGAAATTTCCCCCTGTCTACAAGATTTAAGTCACCCTGTGAAAACAACCCCTCTTGCCCCCCCTCGAATGACTATTTAAATGTTATATTTCAGTTTTCCAGTGGCCTACACTGCAAACCACGAGCCCGCCGAAAAGTTTCCTACACCAGTATGCCCAAGATTACCCCCCCGCATGAAATTTATATTTTCTGCCCTGTTCCGGACCCCTTTTTCTCGTCAATGTAAAAAAAAAATATTGGGCCATTTTAAACAAACCCTGCCAAGCACTGTCCCCCCCCCCCAAAACCCCGCCCCGCCCTCAATGTTTGCCCAGCCCTGGTCATGACCTTTTCAAAAATTTCTCAGCACAACCAATGCCCCGAGTGGACAATCGTGGTTTTTCCCATAAAAAATTTTTAAATGGGTGCCCCCTACGTAAACACTTCGAGTTGTGATTTTTTTTCAGTTTTTCTGAGATTCAAACTTGTCCCCCCCACCCCTAACTTCTATGCCCGGAGGCCAGGACAGGATACACGTTTTGAACGAGGTTTTTTTTTCTCTTTAAATTCCTATTCCAGCAAGATGTTGTCTGTGACCCCCCCCTCCCGTAAATCCCCCTTCCCCCAACCCCCTACCATCCCACCTCTATCCCCTCCTCTTCCCCCCGCAAATTTCTTTTTTTTTCCATTCTAATCCTGATTACTCCAATCTCCACCAACTTTTTTCCGAGTTTGGCCCTATTTCCTCCCTCCATTTTACAGTTGCCTCCGGGCAAGTCTAAACGTTCCCACCCACTATCTTTCTTCCTACCACAGAATCTCCCGACAAACCACCTCCTTCCCTCGAATTGTGAAACCTTTAAAACCTCCCCCAAACCCCAAAAAACCCCCCCCCAGAATACTCTTTTAGGACGTCCCAAAACCTTTTTTTTAACCATGTTCTCAAGAGAACACTTTCTTCTCCCCTCAAGTCGACCCCTCCCTATCCTCTCTACTCCCCCTTCCCTCTAAAATTCCAAAATGGACTACGGACATTCATCCTTATCCCCCCTCGTGTTTCCCCTTAACCCTATTCCTCCCACTTCCTCCCTTCACACCCCATCTTCCCCCTTTTTTTTCCATCTTTCACCCCTCCTTTTTTTTCCCCATTATCCCTTTTTCCCGCTAAACCCCCTGGATTGCCTTGAAATCACTCCCTTTTTTTTTCCACAATTTTTCCCTTTTTTCCTCTGGGTGCTTTTTTTAATTCCCTTTGCTTCATTTTATTTTTGTTCCAAAGAAATTTAACCATTTAACGTTTTTTTAAAAAAAAAAAATTGATTAAAAAAATTAAATTAAATAATGAAAATTACTTATCATTCATCTTTATTTAAATTATCCCTTTTTATTTTTTTTTATTATCATTTTAGTTTTATTTTTCTTTGACATTATCAACTACACTACATTTGCAAAAAATAAATTTTTTATTATCAATTTATCATCCCTCCATTTATTTTTTATTTATCATTATTGGTTTTTTTGTTTATTATTTATTTTTAATTGTTATTTTCCCCCCATTAATTTGCTGTTTATTTTATTTTGCCATTGGGTTTTTTATTAATATTATAAAATTTATAATTTATAAATTATAATTATAATTTATAATTTATGGATTATGATTTATGATTACCATTATCGTTTTATTATTTAAATTATTTTTTTAATTTTATTTTAAATTATTTTATTAAATTTTTTTTTTTTTATCATTTTATTATTTAAATTTTTAAATTATTTTAAATTTTATTTTATTATTATTATTTTTTTTAAATTTAAAGTAATTAAAAATTTAAAAATTTTTTTAATTTTGTTTTTTTCATTTTAAAATTATCCCATTTTTTTTATCATCCATCATCAAAATCATCAAATCAAACCCAAAATTCCGTTAAACTTTCCCTTTTTTTTTGTTTTTTTTCTATTATTCATCACATTATTATTTTAATTTTTATTATTTTTAAATTTGGGGTTTTTATTATCCCCAAAAAAATCCCCTCATCCATTTTTTTTAATTTTTTTTATTTTCCGCTATTTACTAATTTTTTTATTTATTTTATTTATTATTTTTATTTTTTAAAATTTTTTAATTTTTTTTTTATTAATTTTTTTATTTTAAATTTTAATTTTTTTAATTTCCTTTTTTAAACACATCAATTTTTTATTATTAAAAAAAAAAAAACTAAATTTTTTTTAATTTTTATCCTTTATTATTTTTAAAATTTTATTTTTAAAAATTTTAAATTTTTTTTTAATTTATTAATTTTATTTTTTTTTAAAATTTTTTTTATTTTTTTTTTTAATTTTTATTTTTTTTTCAGCATTTTTCGTTTTTTTTTTTTTGTTTTTTTTTTTTTTTAAAACATTTAAAAATTTAAAATTTTTATTTATTTTATTATAAAATTTTTTATTTAAATTAAAATTTTTTTATTATTATTATTAAAATTATTAAAATTTTATTATTTTATTATTTATTATTTTATTTAATTTTTTATTTTTTATTATCAATGTTTTTATCAGTTTATTTTTTTTTTTTGTTTGTTTTTTTTATTTTAAATTTTTTTTTTTATTTTATTAATTATTAATTTAATTTTAAAATTTAATCAATTTGGTTTTTTTAAAATTTATTTTTATTTTTAATTAATCGTTTTTTTTTTAAAAATTTTTAAAATTTAATTTTTTTTTTTTTTTTTATTTCCAAACCATAATTCAAATCATTTCCCCCAAAAAATTCAAAAACCCCCCATCCACCATCAATATATCACATCCCCTCATCCAAACATTCCCTTTTCATCCCCCAAAACCATTTCAAAAATTTTCATCTTTTCCATTTTTCCCTCACCAAAAATCCCCAATCATCATCTCCCTCATCAAAACCCTTAATTTTTTTTATCATAAAAAATTTCCTTATCATTATTTTATTTTTTTTTTTTTACATTAAATTTTGGCGTTTTGATTTGTAATTAAAATTTTCGCCCCCTTTATTAAAACCCAAATTCCCCCAAACCTAATTTTTTTTTTTTAATTTTTTTTTTTTTCCCAATTTTTTCCTTTTTTTTCTTTTCTTTTTAATTGCCCTAATTTAAAATCAACCATTTATTCACAAAAAACCAAAGCATTAATTTTTTTTTTATTATTTAAATTTTTTATTTATTAATTTCAATTTATTATTTAAATAATGTATTAATTTTTAAAATAATATTATTATGATTTAATTATAAATTATAAATTTGAAATATTATTTGATTTTTATTTTATTAATTATTTTTATATTTAATAATTATTTTATTTTATTTTTTCTTTTTTTTTTTTTATTAAAACACACAAACACTTACTACCTATTTTATTAAAAATGGGTTATGGTTAATTATTTGTTTGATGATGATGATTGATGGATGATGATGAATGATGATTGGATGAAAATTGAATGATGATGAAAGATGGGTGAAAAATGATGATGAAATGATGAATATTGTTTAAATTATTGCCTAATCCTTAAAAATGATATGGTTAAATTGAAAAAAAAATTAAAAATAATATATGGATAATATGAAATAATAAGTAAAATTTGAATTTGGGTAAAAAAGGGGATAAAAATTTATAATTTAATAAAGGTATTTTTTTTAAAAAACGTTGGGACACCCTGGGAAGGGAGCTCATGAAACGGGGGGGGCAAGCAAACTTACCCGGCCCCCTTTGGCAGCAGTGGTTCCCCGTTGGGACCCCCTTGAACTGGTTTAGCACATTCCCCTCCCCCCGGGGGCTGGGGGCAGCGCCGCCCCGTGGATTTTTGGGTTTTAGGGAGGGGAAAAAAAATTTTTCATAGTTGGCAAAACTGTTTTTGGGGAATCATGAGTGGAAAAAGGTAAAAACGGGAAACAGAAATTGCACTCAGAGTTACGAGCCCGGGAAAAAACCCCTGTCTATTCGTCGGGCACCTGGGGTTTTTTTTTTTCAAACCCCCCCTAAAAAAGCAGGAAAAAAGAGAAAAAAATCGAAAAGCAGAGAGGAAAAAAGAAAAGAGAGGGGAGAAAGAGAAAGAGAGAAGAAGAGGAAGAGAGAAGAGGGAAGGGGGAAGAGAGAAGAGAAAAGAAGGGAAGAGGAGAGGGGGAAAAAGGAGAGAAGGGAAAGAGGGGAAAAAGAAAGGGGGGGAAGAAAAAGAGGAGGGAAGAGGAAAGAAAGAAAAAAAAAGGAGAAATAAAAGAGGAGGGGAAGGGGAAAGGAAAGAGAGGGAAGGGGGAAGAAAAGGGGGGAGAAAGGGAGGAGGAGAGGGGGGAGAGGGAAGAGAGAAAAGAGGGGGGGAAAAGGGGGAGGGGAAGGGAAAAGGAAAAGGGAAAAAAGGAAAAAAAGGAGAAGAGAGAGAAAGAAAGGGAGGGAAAGAGGGGGAAAAGAGAAAAAAGGGAAAAAAAGGGAAAAAAGGGGGAAAAAGAAAAGAAGGGAAGAAGGAGGGAAGAGGGAGGAAGGGAGAGGAGAAAAAGAAAAGAGAAAGAAAAAAGAGAGAGAGAGAGAGAGAGAAAAAGGGGGGGGGGGGGGAAAGGGGGGAAAAGGAAGAGGGGAAGGGGGAAAAAAGAAAAAAGAAGTAGAGAGGGGGAGAGAAAATGGGGGGGGGGGGGAGGAAGAGGAGGAAAAGGAGAAAAGAGGGGAGAGGGAGGAAAACAAATTTAAAATAAAATTTTTTTGGGAATTTTTAAAAATATTAAAAATCTTTTTAAAAATAAAATTTTTTAAAATAAATTTTTACGTGGGGGCACAGTTCCTTAAAACCCACGCAGGCAGTTTTTTTTTTTTCCTCCATTCGCATACCTATACTTTTTTTTTATTTAAAACGTTCGCACTGGTCCCCAAAATTCCCCCCGATCTCCCCAGAGGGACCCCCGAAAATGAAGCCAAAAAAAAGGGGGGGAGGGGAAGGAGAACCCCCAGGACTTTCCCCAAACCCAAAAAAGCCCCCTTGGGGTTTTCCCCCCCTTCAGTTTTTTGGTTTAAAAAAAAAGTGGTCAGCACACGCACCCTCGCTCCCTTTTTCCCAGCGAAAGGGAAATAAAGCGAGAATTTTGGGGGTAGCTTGAAAACGCCTTCGTAGCCCCCGTTACATATTAAAGGGGGGGTTTCCCCCCTTTGCCATTATTTTAAAAAAATATATTTAAAACCCTTGGTCCCCAACCCTGAATTGGGTTGGGGAAAAAAAAAATAACAGAATAGGAAAAACTGGAAAAAAAATTTTGCCCAGAGAGGGAAAAAGGAGAGGCTGAGCCGGGATTTAGCCTGAGGGGGTCGGATTAAAGGTTCGAATGGGAAAAACAGGGAAAGGAGAAAAAACCAAAAGGGGGGAAAAAAATTTAAAACCTAAGACGTTTAAAAAAAAGAAAAAAGGCAAAAAGGGGCAGTAAATATCCCCCCGTTTTCGCGGAGACATAAAAAGGGGGGGTTTTGGGTTTTGGGGGGTGGCGTGTGGTGTTGGGTGTGTGTTGTTTTTGTGTGGGGGTGTTGTGTGTGTTTTTTTGTGTTGTGTGTGTGTGCGTGCGTGCTTTTTGTGTGTGTGTTTGGGGGTTTGTGTGTGTGTTGCGTTTTGCGTTGTTTGTGTGTGTGTTTGGTGTTGGTGTGTGTGTGTTTGGTGTTGGTGTGTGTGTGTTGTGCGTGCGTGCGTGCGTGCGTGTTGTGTGGTGTGCGTTGGGGTTGCGTTGGTTGGGGTGTGTGTGGTGTGGTGTGTGTTTGTGTGTGTGTGGGGGTGGTGCGTGCGTGGTTTGGGGGTGTGTGTGTGTGTGTGTGTGTGTGTGTGGTGTGTGGTTGCGTTTGGTGGTGGTTTTTTCGTGCGTGCGTTTTTCGTGCGTGCGTGGGTGGTGGGGTGTGTGTGTGTGTGTGTATTGTGTGTGTGTGGTGTGTGTGTGTTTTGGGGTTCGTGTGTGTTTGTGTGTGTGGTGTGTGTTTGTGTGTGTGTGTGTTGTGTGTGCGTGGGGGCGTGCGTTTTCGTGGTTTTGTTTGGTGTGTGGGGTTTTTGGGTTTTGGTTGGTGTGTTGTGGGTGTGTGTTTGGGTGTGTGTTGTGTTGTTGTTTGTGTGTGTTGTTTGGGGTGTGTGTGTGTGTTTTTTGTGGTGTGTTTTGGGTGGGTTTGGGGTGGTGGTGGGTTGCGTGTGTGTTTTTTTTTGGTGGGTTGGGGGTTTGGGGGGTTGCGGTGGTTGTTGGGTTGTGTGGTGGGTTTG
>NW_023646195.1:5000-7760 GCF_015228065.2 Penaeus monodon
ACACACAACAACACACAATATTTTATATATTTATATTTAAAAATTAGATTTATTAATATATTATAAATAATTTTTATATATATATAATATTACCCCAATGTGTGGTTGGGGTTTGTGGATTTAATATTTTAAAAAAATTATTATATCTATTTTATATATATATTTATAATTTTTAAAATAATAATTTTTAATTTTTTTTTTTTGTGTGTGTGTGGTGTGTGTGTGGTTTTTTTATTTATTTTAAAATTATTTTATATTTATTAATTATTTAAAATTTTTATATTTTATGATTTTTGTACAACCACACACACACCCACACACAAAGTGGAATATTATGTATATATATATATATATATATATATATAAATTTTATATATATATATATATATATTAATATATTAATATATATAATAAAATATAAAAATATTATATATATATAAGATTATATAATATCCCCACACACATGTGTGTTGTGTGGGGGGGGTGTGTGATTTTTTTTTTTTTTTTTTTTTGATTTTAAAATTATATAAAATATATATAAAATATATATATATATATTATATATAAAATATATATTATATTATAAAATATATATATTACATATATACATAATTTAAAATAAATATATATAAAGAAGATAGATAGATTTTTATAGAATTTAAAATAGATTAGATTAGATAATGTATATATGTATTTATACACCACACCACACACAACACACCCACACACACAACACAAAAACACACCACACCCACACACACACCACATATATAATATAATATATATATAATAATTTATATATATATATTTATTTAATTATTATATATATATATATAATAATATTATATATATATTATATATTACACATGCAAGACACAACACAGACACCACCAGAAAACACACTGAACACACACACACCCCAACCCACACACACACCACACAACACAAAACCCCACCCCCAAACACACCACATACACACCAACAACACACCCACCACACATCACACACCCACGCCCCCCCCCCCACATATATATATATATATATATAATATATATTATATTAATATATAATATAATATATTTAATAAAATTGTTTGTTTTTATTTGTAATTATACATATATATATATATATATTATATATATATATATATTATATATATAATATATATATTAATTATTTATATATATAATAAAATTATTATTTTATTATATTATAATAATATATATATATATATATATAATATATATTTTAATTATTGTATATATGTTATGGGTTCATTTTGAGCCGCGTGCACGCTGATCTTAATTGTATTTTTCTTTTGTGATTTTTTTTGGGGTGAGTACGGGGTAGGGTCCCCAGTTCCTTTTCCACGGGGTCCCGGGTGTTCCCTTTTAGGTAATCTTCTCTCTATTATCTGGTTTGGGACCAGCATGATTGGGGCTGCCTTCCCTCCCCAGGGGTAGGTGGTATCGGGGTAAAACTTCCTTTGCCCAAGGGGAACACGCGCCGGCCGATACTCGAACCTTCAAATTTTTAAAATTTTATATATAAATATATATATATTAAAAAAATTAAAATTTATATATTTTTAATATATATACAAAATTTTAAATATATATATATATATTTTAAATATATTAAAATTTTATATATATATTTTAATATATTATATATTATGTAAACGTACACATACACACACACACACACACACACACAAACACACACACACACACACAGATATATTTATATTATTTTTATAATATAATATAATATATATATAGATATTAAAATATATATAATATATTATATATATATATTTTTACGAATACAAAACACCTTCCGTTGATAAAAGGGAAAAAAACCCACAATACAAAATCAAAAACTAGTTTTTTTTAGCCTTTTTTTCCCCACCTTGGCTAATTGCACAGGCTGGGCAAGTGTGGTACATTTGATGCTGGTTAAACTATAATGGTATTAAAATTTTTAAAATTTTTGGTTTAACAAATTTTGATAAACATTTTTTCATTAAAGGGAAAGGGAAAAATACACAGTCGTTTTCTAAACCATCTCCACTCGGCGTATGCTTGGCGTAAAAACTGTTTTGTATTGTGGGGTTTTTTTTCCTAAAAATTATATTTATATTATATAAAAAAATATATATCTATATTTATATATATATTATATAAAAATTTTATATATATACATATGTATTATTGTTGTTTGTGTGTGTGTGTGTGTGGTGTGTGTGTGTGGTGTGTGTGTGTGTTGTGTGTGTTGGTGTGTGTGGTGGTTACCACAATATTTATATATATCTATAATATATATATATATTTTATTAATACATTTTATATAACATTATATAAAATATTATTACTATATATATATAATATATAATAATATATATATAATATTTCTTATTATTATTATATTTTTTTGTGTGTTGTTATTATATCCCCCTACATTCTTGTTTTTCCCTATATATTTCATATTTAAATATTTATATCGTATAAAATATATTAAATATATAAAAATATTAATAATATTTTATATAAAATTTTTATTAATTATATTAAATTTATGTATATGTATATATATATTATAACTTTACATTTATATAAAATTTTATATAATATATAATATATATATTATTAAAATATATCTATAAAATTTTATATATATATTATTATTTTATTATATATTAAAATATATATATATTTTAATTCTATATCATAATATAAAAATAAATTTTATATTATATTA
>NW_023646196.1:0-12500 GCF_015228065.2 Penaeus monodon
AAGGGGGTTTGGTTGGTTTCAAGGGGAACAAAAAACCTTTAACCTTTGGGGAAAAAAGGGAAATAGGGAACCCCCGGGAAAAACCCTCTCCCCACAAGGAGGTCCGAAACCGCTTGCCCGAAAAAAGGGCCCGGGGAGGGTGGTCATGGAGAGCAATAAAAGGGAAAGCGCATGGGGGCCGGGACATAGATACTAAAGGTCTTTCTACGTAAAATGCTGTCAGGCCCATTGTGCTATGCCCCCCCGGGCTATGTTTGGGAAATTAAAGGGAAAAAAAATACAAAGACGGGATGGAGACAGCCCAAAAACGAAGCCCCGGGTATTCGGGTTTCCCCCAAGGGGGCGAAGGCCCTCAACCCTAGTGGAGACAAACCCCCCTTTTTGGGCCTATAAATTTGATTAACGGCAGCAAAATTTCTTACCCAAGATCATCCAGGCCCCCGGGAAACCCAAAAAGCCAAAGACATAAAATAGCCAGACCCCAGAACAAGAAAACCGAGCGGGTTTGAAAAACAATCCTGGCGGCCCTCCCCAAAACCCAGGGTGTAATACGCCATCAGCTCACAAAACCGTTTTAGGGCCCAAAAGGGCAGGGGACCATAAACCCTGCTTGCGAAGCTCGCCGGGGCAAAAAACTCGATAGAGTTCTCGGTCATGAGATGACAAGCAAAAAGAAGAATATTGTAGCCTACCAAAAGGGCAAAAAACCCAGAGGGTCTTGCAACCATCACCCCTCCGGGGGCAGAACATTTTTACACGGATTGATCCCCCCAAATCCCTGGACCCACATGGAGGCGGCCGGCCTTCCCCAGCAAGGGTTTCCCAAAATATCCAATATCCATGAGGGAAAACGGGACAACGCCCCCCTCGTACGGGCAGGGGCATTTTGCTATCAGGGGAGAACTGAGCCAGTGCCAGGGGGGAAGGACAAAATGGTCATACACACAGTTTCCCAAAGGACCCCGTAAAACGTTTCAGCAGCACTCACCCACTGAAAACCCATCTACCTTTAATTTCCCATCCGCACACTAGCAGGGATTGGGGGCACGGGGGTAAAAAGAATTATCTTTAAAACGGGTTTCCCAGCCCCCAAAAGGATCAGGGGCCAAGGAGTTTTGCGGGGACAGTTTAGCCGAAAGGCAGGGGTACCCCCCTAATCCCAGGATAATACATCAAACCCCAAAAAATTTTAAGGGAAGTGTACGGTGAGGGCCCAAACCCTTTCCCTCCTGCAGCTTCACAGAGGGGAAAAGAAAATTTTCCCCCTGGGCCCAAGCTGGTACTCAGATGCCACAGGCTAGAACCACGGCCCAACTTCTAAATAAACAAAGAGGTCCCGGGAAGCCATTCGCACAGAAGGCGCCAAAGGTTTACCACTGTGCAGGGCCCAGATTATACAAACCATAAAAACGGAAGAGAGGGTTCATGCTTTGCGGGGGCCGAACCCCAAAATTGTACATTATTGGAGAATTGCGTGCACACGAAAATTCCTAAGCCCAAAGCCCGCAGAAAACACCCCGTCGTGCTGGAAAAGAGTTTAGGGGAGAGTTTAAACAGGTTTAAGGGAAGGGCTGCTGGCCCAATCCCACCCCCCACGGAAAGCCCCGAGTTTTCGGGACAAAAAATTGAGACCGCCATAAAAACCCTGACAAGGGGGGGGCCAAAAGTAAAAGGGCCCCGGGCGAAGCCAAAAACTTCGCAAATCTAAAAGCACCCGCGAAACCCGGGGCCCAAATAAGCCCGGGCTAGAAGTGTGGGGCCTTTCTCTTTCCGAGGGGGGGCAGTTCCCCACCCCGCCCAGGCGCGAGAAGTTCCCAATTGTCGCTGGGGGGTTACGGTTTGGTGGGCCCCACGGTGGGAAAGGGAACAGCTTCACCCGGTCAGCCCCAGCTGACACACTGAGCGAGTGGGCATTTGTGGACACGGGCCGGGCAAAACCCCGGGCGAAGAAAGCCTTGGAAATCAGACTATCCTTTTCCCTTCCCGGGCCTAAGGGGAAAAGGCCCGACCGAAGCCCAAACTTCGCAAATCTCTCAAGAAAAGCTCCCTTTTAAAAAAAACGAAACAAGGGAGGGGGGGAAAGGGTAAAAGGCAGGAAGGAAGATTAAAAAATTTCACAGCGGTTTAAAGATGTTGCTCCCGAGAAAAAAAAAAACTGGCTTTTCTTCCCCCCCAAAATTAGCGCAAAAAAATCGGGGCCAAAGGCCCCTTCCCCTTCCCCTGGAGAAAGACATTTTTTTTTATCCAGGGGGGACCCAAAAAGACGAAGTTTGTCGGTTTTTTTAAAAACCCCCCGCGCCCCACACGAGGTTCAGAGGGGGCCAAAAGCTTTTGGAAATCCTGATGACGTAAAAAAAAAAAAACTGCCCCCAGCCTATAGTGTGATTTATTCTGGAGCCTTGCAGTTTTTCTTTGGGGTTTGGGTGTGGCGATTTAAGGGGGTGGGGGGGTATGTGAGAAAGGGTTTATAAGGTTTTAAAAAAGGGTGCAGTTTTTTGCGGGGGGCCCGCAATCTAAAATCGAAAAAGCGATTGAAAGGGTCTATTGGGAAAGTGGTTTTTTTACTGGTATGGAAAAAATTTCAAAAACATGTAATCAAAAGGTTTTACACCGAGCCGGTGCAAGAGGGTTTTTTGAAAAAGGGTGGTGCAAGGGGCGTTGTTATTTGAAGGGGTTTTTTTAGTCGGGCCCCAAAAAGATTTTAGATGTTTTGGATCATAAGGGGGTGTGTCGGGGTTTTAAAAAAGAAAACTTTTTTTTTTTGTCGCTTTAGTTTGATAACCTTTTGTGCCCCCCCACCCCCGAGAGGGTTTGCCAAGCTCGTCTTTTGTTCGTGGGCCCAACCCCAGCGAGCGAATCATTTTATACCCTAAGTGGGTACAGGGGCGGGGGAAAAAAGGGCGTAAAATTAATCGGGAAATTTTGGGGTGAGGAGGTCGTTTGTGTATAAAAAGTATAGTTTTGGGGTGTTTATGGGCCTTGGGGGAAAACCTGCGGCTTTTGAATTTGGTGTCTAAAATTTTCCCCTTTAAAATTTTAGTTTTAAAATTTAAGGGTCCCCAAAGAAGCTGCAAAGCAGTTTTGGGGGCCACGGGGGAAAATTTAAAATTTTTGTGCACGGGTTTTATATTTAAACCCAGCATGCCAGCCCGTGTCGAAGGCCGCTCCAGTTTTTTGGTTACGAAACCGTTTTATTTCCCTGCTTTGTTGTTAAGAAAAGGATTTAGTCAGTAGTTAGTGCGTCTTTTTGTCAAAACGGTGGAGGGGAACCCGGAATTTTTTGAAGAGAGTAGGTCAGGTTGTGGGAGAAAACCCCCTTTAGTGGGATTTAAATTAATTTTCCCAAAAAATTTTTGCCAAAATGTCTCAAAGAAAAATTTAAGGGGCCCGGAATTCGGGGGGTCAGTTGGGTCTTTTTTTGGCTTGGGGAAAGGGCCACAAAGCAGTTTTGAAAGGTGGGGGTTTAGTAGCCAGAGGCAAGGGAAGTGTTATTAAGTGCGTCAAAAGCTCGTAAAACTTGTCAGGGTGATGAATGATTTGCGTACGTCAAATTGAGGGGAAACCCGGGGACCTTTTCGGGGAAAATTTCATTATTATTTTTTTTAAACCTCCCCAGCGAGAGGGGGGCAGGGATTTCGATGTGTCGTCCAGATTTCCAGGTGGATAATCTGTTTGGTTTTCTTTTTCACCCGGGGTCTTGGCTCCAGGTTTTGTGGATAAAAAGGTATAATTAAAAAGGGGGGGGGTTCATGGGGGAAAAAAAACATTTTCCCAAAAGGGTCATAAAAAATTTTGAAACCCCAGGGATCTGAAATTTGATTGTTTCCTTGAGGAGGGAGTGAAGGGGGGGAATTTTACTCCCTTTTTTAATTTGGTCAAATTTGATTCCCAAAATTCCGTGGATTGAAAAACTCCTTAGATTCTGATTTTTTTAAATTTAAAAATTTTGCCAATGAATTTTTGGTCATTGTAAAAAACTTTTAGGGACTTTGTTTTTGAGGATAGTGAGGCCCACCGTACTCGATGTAAGTGATTTAAATTTGAAAAAAACCCGTTCCCTTTGAGAGGAAGAGACATTGGTTTTGCTTGGTGGAATGTTTTTGGGGATTATAGCGCTTGCGGTATGGGCGGGCTTTGCTGTGAACCAAGGAAAAGATGATCCCAATCCCTTTATTTTTTTTCGAGAATGTTTTCTTTTTCAAGGTTGAATTTTAAAATTTTTGACGGAAAGGGTAAGATTAAAGTCACCCCAGTCTGCTTTTTTGTCGGAAGGATTTTGTTTATTTTTTTAGTATAGGTTAAATAAAATTTTTATGAGGGAGGGGGTAGTGGTCAAAACCCAAATTTGGGGCCCAGGTTGAAGTTTTGTGTTGGGGGGGAGGGGCCCTCGGGTTCCGAAAGAAAATAGGGGGGCCCCTTCCCTTCGATGGGAATGAGGGGTAGAATTCGGGCCCGATTTAGTGGAGTTTTTTGTTTCGAAAATGGGACAAGAGCTGTCTCCCGTGTGCTTTTTTGTATGTTTTGGTAAAATGTGTGTGCTTTTTTAAACCCCCCCCGGGAAAAGGGAAGACGGGGAAAGATTATTATATTAAAAATTTTTAAAACGTGAATAGGCAAATTTGACTGGGTTTGATATAGGCAGGGGCAATCTTTAAAAGGGCCCGCGGGTAAAGAGTTTGATAGCCATAAAATTCAGGAGAATAAAATGGAGGCGAGAGTTTTCCGAAATGAAAGGTGGATTTACGGAATCCCCGGACCCTAAAAACCAGCCTTTTGTTTGTTTGACTTTTTAGCCGAAGTGTTAATAGCATGGGAATTTAGTGATAGAGGTGGACTTTAAAAGAACGACTAGGACTTTCCCGGTCTAGGAAGCGTAAAAAAACGGGTTTTACGTTATAAAAATGATTTTTACATTCATTGAACGTTTGTCAGCATGCCACCAGAGCAGGTCGAGATGACGGTGACCTATTTTCGGGGGCGTTTGCTGTCACGGTAAGAGTTTCGGGGGACGAGCTCCAGACTGGGTTCTTCGGGGTCCGGGGGGACTCCTGGGAGAGGGAGGCAGGGAAAATTCAGGGGAAATCGGCGGTCTCCTAAATCTCCCTGGGCGGGGGGACGGGAAACTACGCCCCAGGGGGAACAGGAGGGGTAGCCCCCCTTCAACCTCAAGGGGTGAGGTGTGTGGAGGGTTCCCCGTGCTGGAGTCTCCCCTGAGAGAGGGTTTTTTGCTTTTTTTTTGGTGCGTTAAGTGGTTAAGGGAGTTTTCGTTTGTGACGGTTTTTGTTTTTGGGAGTTTTTTTTTTTGCGTTCCTTTGGTTTTCCCTTGTGGTTGTGGTTGTTGGGGTAGGGCCTGGGGGAGAGGGGTGTGGGGGGTGGTGGTGCCCCCTGCCCCCCGGGGTTTTTTTTTTTTGTTTCGTGTTCCCCCTTTGTCCCCCTTTTGGGCTTTTTGGGTTTCCTGGGGTCCCCTGTGGGGGCCCCCTTTTTTTTAGTGTGTTGGGTTGTTTGTGTTTTGGGGTTGCTTTTGCCGCTTCCCCTACGGTGTTGGTCTGAATTTTGGGTTTTTGTTGGTTGGGCGTTTTTGGGGGTTGGGTTGGGGGGCCTTGTTTTTTCCCCCGGGGAAACGTGTTTGGGGCCTTTTTTGGTGGGGTGGTTTTGGGTGGGTGGTTTGGGGTGGTTGGGTTGTGTTTGTTTTTGTGTTTTTCTTTTTCCTTTTTCTTTTCCTTTGGGGGCCCCCGCCGGGGCCTGCTGCCCCCGTTTGTTTCCTGTGGCCCCCGGGTGTCCCCGTCGCCCCCTGCTGCCCTCTGTTGTGTGGGTGGTTTTGTGGTTTCTGTGCTTCCGCCTGGTCCCCTGTAAAGCTCTCCGGTTCCCAAAAAAGGGGGGGGCCCGGTGTGAACACCCCCCCCGGTTGGGCCCTTCCCCGGGGGCCTCCCGGGCCCGGGCCCCCGGTCGTTACCCATTCGTGACTCTGGGGGTTTTTTTCCGGGCCGGCCTTGTTTTGGCCGGCCCCCCGCCTGGTCGTCGCCCCGGTCGTGGCCGGTTTTCTTTTCGAAACCCCCCACCCTGCGCCCTTTGCGGGCCCGAGGGCCCTATTTTTTTAAACCCCAACCCCCCCCGGGGGTTACCTTAAATCCCGGGCCGGCCGGTGCCCCAAAAAAAATTAAATAAACAAAGGAAAAATTTTTAAAAAACCCCCACCATCCCGAAGATAAACCCCTCAAAATAATTCCAACCCCCCCCGCCCCCCGCCTGGTCCCAAAATTTTAAAAAAAACCCCCAAAAAAACCCCTAAAAGTTTTGTTGGGTTTTTCATAAAAATAATTGAAGGGACTTTTCCACCGTAACAGGCAGTTGGTGAAAAAAAATAGACATTGAAATAAAAATGAATTAAATTCCCCCCCATAAAAAAAGAGATTCCCCCGCCGTGGGATCCCCGTTTCCCCCCCCCCGTGGCCCCGTAAAAAAAAAGGGTAACCCGGCCCGGGCCCCCCCCCGTTTTTTATAAAAGAAACCCCAAAAACCCGGGTAAAATCCCCTAAAATATATGAAAAAAAGCCAGATAAACCCCAGATAAAAATAATGGGAAAAAAAGAGGCTGGCCGAGGGAATGGTCCGGGTGTGTCGCCCCGCCCCTTTGGTTCGCAGGTTGGGTGGTAGGGGGGGGGTGGGAGAAAAGGGGGGATAGGGTTTAAAGGGAAGAGGGAGGGAAATGGGGAAAAAGGCCCGGACAAAGGGGGGTCCGCCCGAAAAGAAGGAAAAAGGCCCCCCAAAATGGGGCGAATAAGACGGGTCCCCGGGGAAAAGCGGGAGGGGTACAGGGAGGCAGGGATGGATAGAGAAGGATAGTATTTGGGGGATAAAGGGGGCCCCGCGGGGAAAAAAAAGGGAGAAGAGGGAGAAACTACAGTGGAAGGAGAGAGAAGGGAAAAAAACGAGGGGGGAAAGGAAAAAGGGGGGCGGGGAAAAGGGGACGAGAGGGGTAGAAGGAGGGGGAAGGGGGGGGGGGGGAAAATTTGGTGTTGTCGGGGGGGGGGAGGTTTAAAACCCCAAACACCCTACACAATAAATTTAAAGATGATAAAATTTTAAAATAAAAAATAATAATTAAAATAATTAATAATAAAACAAAATAAAAATAAGAAAAAAATAGAATAACATTGTTTTATACCCATTTATATTAAAATTTTAAAAAAAAATAAAAAAAATTAAAAATTTTTTAATATATATTTTAAAAATATATATATTTTATTATAATATAGATTTTATATACACATTATGGTTTGCAAAATTTTATATATAAATATATATATAGATATATATATATAAAATAAGTTTTTATAATATAATAAATGATAATTTTATTTATAATAAAATATATATATAGATAAAAATATTATATTATAAAAAGACTATATATTAAAAGATAAAAATAAAATTGGGGCCCTATATTTCTGTGTTTTGTAAACTTTTTCATATTTTTGTTAATATAAAAAATATAGTAAAATATTTTAACATAATACATACCATAAAAAGAACTAATATTAAGGGTTATAATATAAGTAGATATATATAATATATTTAAATGTATATATATATATATAAAATATATATTATATATATGATATATATTATAATATATATATATATATATAATAAAATATATATATAATTTTATATATAGTGGGCATTTGGGGTTTTATAGATAATTTTATATATATTTTTATAAATATATAATATATAAAAAAAGATATAATAATTATTTTAATATATATTATATATATATATAGATATGTACAACATTGTAATATATATATAAATTTTATATATTATAATTTTAATAAAATTTATAAAATAAATATATAATATATATAAAATATACGTGTGTGGTGTGTAGTATTGTGTAGAGAGAGAGAGAAAAAGTGATAGTTAAAATACATGGTGTGTCCTTTTTTGTTTCTCTGGAAAAAAGAGCGTGCAATGTTTGGGGGAGTGAGGTGGGGGGTGGAATATTTTGTATGTATATAAAAATATTAAAAATATATATATATATTAAAAATTATATTAATATATATATATATGTGTGTTTGTGTTGTGTGGTGTGTGTGTGTGTGGTGTGGGGGTGGTGGGGTGTGGTGGTTTTGTGTGTGTGTGTGTGTATGTTTGTTTTATAAATAGGGTGTGGGGTTGGCGTTGTGTGGATATAAATTTTTGTTGGGTGTGTGTATGTGTGTTATAAAATTGTGTGTGTGTGTGTAACACAGAAAACACAAAAAACAGACACCCCACAAATACAGATACACAAAAACGCACCCCAAAAACCCTACACACCCCCACCAAATACACAACACATATATGATTTGATAGTAGATATATAGATATTGGTGGGCTGTGTATATATATAAATATAATTATAAAATATTTTAAATTTTATATTATAAAATAATATTATATATTATATTATATATATATTATATGTGTGGTGTGTGTGTTATTAAAATAGTGGGGTGGGTGTAGGGTGTAAATAAAATGTGTGTGTGTTACACACAAACAAACCAAAAAAGACACCCCACAAAAGCAGACACACAAACACATAAAAGATACAAACACAAAGCACACAAACATAAAAAACACAAAAACCACACCACATAATAGAAAAGTAGATATTTTTGTTCGGTATATAATACATTAATTATAATTATGTAAAATAATATATAAATTTTATATTTTTATATATAATATATAATTATATATATATATATATGGGGTTTTGTTTGGGGTTTGAGTGGTGTGTTTGTTTGGTTTTGTGTGTGGTTGTTTTTGGGCTGTGTGTTATAACATTTATATTAATATATATATAAATATTAAAATAATATTGTTAATATATTTTATAATATATATATAATGTTTTATATATTAAATTATATTTTATAATTATTTTATATATCTATTAATAATATTAAAATATAACGTTTTTTCACCCCACAGACACATTTCGCTGGGGTTTTTCCACTTTTTGGGATTTTTAAAGGTTTTTTTTCACCCTTTTTTTTTTTTTTTTTATAAATGGAAAGGGGATTACTGTTTTATCATCATTATCAAACATCGTTATTATCATTTTATCGGTATAAAAATCATTATTTTTTTTTAAATTTTCTCCCTTTATCCATTACTGGGAATCATTAACCCTTTCCCCTTTTATAAAGATAAAAGAGAAAGGATTTCTTTTTTATTTTTCATTATTTTTATTCTTTCTTTGTTCAAATTTTTTTGGATCGCCTTCCCTTCCCATTTCCCCTTTTTCTCCCTTTTTTTTGGGCCCTTTTTTCCCCCCCCTTGCTTTTGTCTTTTTTGGGTCGTTCTTCCCCCTTTTCCCTCTTTTTGTTTTTCTTTTTTCCTTCTTTCCCCTTTTTGCTTCCCTTATTTTGGGTGCTTTTCCCTTTTCGTTCCTTCCGAGTTCGGCTGCGCCTTTGAGCAGGTGTCGTTTCAGCCAATGGGGGGAAGACTCCCGCTGGATGATCCCAAAGGGGGCCCCTTTCCCCGTCGAGGCCCTTTCTTCCCCCCCCCTCCTTTGGGAAAGCTTTTTGGTCGAGCCTTATGTGAGGGGGAAGCTTTGTGCCCGTTTGGGGGTGTGGCTGGGGAAGGAGGTCGCGAGGGGGGAGAGCCCGTGCTGTTGGGGGGTTTTTCCCGATGGGGAGGTGGGCGGGGGGAGAGGGACAAACCCCCACATACACACACATTAGAAAAAAAATACAATATTACATATACAATATTTAGGTGGGGATGATATAAAATATAATATATATATATTTAAAAATATATTTTATAAAAATATAGATTATATTTATATATAATATATGCATTACATAGATATAAAAAAAAACATTCATACATTTTCACTCACGTATTTTTTATAGAAGATAGTTCGTAGATAAATTTGATAGGGTTGATATGTTTTATACATTGTATGTGTGTGTATATGTACAGGGGTTTTAATATATATTATATAAAATATAATAATATATAAATATATATATATATATTATTATTTAAATTTTTTATTATATCATGTGTTTTTTGAGGGATAAGTATGATCTTGTATAATTTATTTTGTCCAGTTAGTAATTGGTATTACCTACCTTCCTACCTACACTTATCTATTACCTACGATCTACCTACCTAGTTATTTTGTCCCGCCTTTTTCCGGCCCCTCTATTATTTGTGTATTACCTGCCCATATTTGGGTTTGGTTAAAATCACGTTAGATTCATTGCCTTTTTTTTAATTATGTTTGGATAGGTTTTTAATAGGTTAAATTTGGGGAGGTTACGGTTTTTTTAGGTAAGTTAGGTTAGGTTAGGTTTGTTTTATATAAATTTGGGGAGGTTGCCTTTGGGAGGTTAGGGGACGTTTTGGTGGGATAGATTTTTGTTTTTTTATGTTGCATAGGTTTAGTTTGGTTTTGGATCGTTAGGTTTGTTAAGGAATTAAATTTAGTTTGGTTTGATTTTGTTAGGCTAGGGTTGGTTGTTATCTTTGGGTTTTATTTGATTGAATAAGTTTTGCTATTTTTTCCTGTTTTGTTATGTTTGAATTTGGTTTTAATAGATTTGGGTTTTTTTATGTTATGTTCCGTTATATTATGTTAGTTTAGGGATCTTTGGTTTGGTTTTGAAGTTTAATTTTTTTAGATTAGAGAAAGGGTTTAGTTACGTTTTGGGTTTTTTTATGTTAGATTAGGTTTTTTAGGTTAAGTTAGATCGAGCTAATTAGGTTTGTTTTGGATTAAGTTAGGTTTAGTTATATTAGGGTAAGTGGGTTTGGGTTTTGGGTTTGGGTTTGTTTAATTAAGGGGTTTGCTTTAGTTTCCCTTTGATGAGCTTAAGTTAATTTGATTGGTTTTGGGAGGGTTTTGATAGATTTTTACGTTTAAAAATTTTCCCTAACTTCAGATGCCTTTTTGGTTGTTTGGGTTGGTTTTTCTTAGATTTTTGTTGGGTTTGGTGAGATTTGGTTTAGTTTGGGAAAGGGTTTTGGAGATTTTCTTTAGGTTTTCCCGGGTTTTGTTTTTATAGCTTAAATTTTTTAGGTTTGGTTAGGTTTGAATTTGTTTAAATTGGTTTTTTTTAGATTGGGTTAGATTTGGGTTTGGGTTTGGTTTTTGTTTAGGTTTTAAATTTAAAGGGAGGTTGGGTGATTTTGTTTTAGGAAAACTTTATTTGTTAACATGGGTTTTGTTTGAGTAGGTTAGAGAGTTTTTGGGTTTGAATTTTTACAGGGGTTTAAAAAAAAAGGGGGGTTTAAATTTTGGTTTGTCACGTTTGTAGCTAGGGGTTTGGTTTAGTTAAAATTTTTGTTAAGTTTGTTTTCCCCCTTTTGTTTTGGTTAGGTTTTAGGTTCAGTTAGGGTTGGGTTTGGGTTTTGTAGGGAGGGGGGGGGGACGTTACTTTGGTTAAGTTACATTTTTTAACCCCAACCCAAGTAAAGTAACCCTCTAATTTAACCCAAAAAATTTAAAAACTTTAAAGATAATAAAAAAATAACCTAAAAAACCTAAACTTTAATTTAAAAATCCTAAAAAACTAAAGCAAATTTTATTAATCTAAACTAAAAGAAAATACTTTAAACCCAAACCCAAACTAAATTACCCAAAAATATACAAAAAATAACAAACCCAAACCCAACCTTAACCCAACTTAAAAACCAACTAAAACCAACCCCTCTAAAAATAAACCACAATACGATGGATATATATTTGTTTTCGTATGTGGATATATTTCATACATATATACAGGAAAAAAGGTAATAAAGTCACTGAAAAATTAAAAATAAAAATGTGAAATATTCCTGATGAAGTTTAAAAAGAAAAAAGTGCTCTTCAAGTTTCCCTTTTTCTTTTTATTTTCGGGGGTCTATTTTTTTTTCGATAAGTTTGCCCAAAAAAGGATAAAAAAAAGTTTATTAAAAGCCCCCAACCCCACAAAAAAAGGGTTTAAAAAAGAAAATAAAACCAAAAAAGGTGAGTCCTTCCCGGCGAGTTCCCGTTTTATTGGTTTCAGAAACCTCACTGCAACGGGATCCCCCCCCAATATGGAAAAAAAAAGGGGTTTTCGGCGACCTGGGGTAAACCCCCCCCGGGGGAGCGAGGGGGACATCGCCTTAACTCGAGGGGAGATGAATGACATATGTAAGGGACCCGGGGGGAAAAATAAAGGGGGTCCCCTTTCAAGCGACCGCCCAGCAAAAGGTTTTACAACCTCTATGTAAAATTTTTTTTTTCCCCCTTTTCAAAAATTTAAAATATATATATATATATTTTAAATTAACATAAATTTATAAAAAATTATATATAATTTTAGAATTAATAATCTATATATATAATAAATATATTATATAAATATATATGTATAATATATGCCCCACACATACAACAGCGTGGTGTGTGGTTGGTGGTGTAATTTATGTTTATATAAATACATATATATTATATATTTAAATTTTTAAAA
>NW_023646196.1:32500-35848 GCF_015228065.2 Penaeus monodon
CCCGACCAGGACGCGACCTAGGTCACTCCGGGTATGAAACGGAGGCCAGACAGTGCTAAACCAACCATGCCACACGACACCCCACTAAAAGGTATCAATGCGGCATTGCATTTTCCATCTGACAGAAAATATACCTCAGGAATCTGATTAGGATTTGAATTGCTAAACAATCCACCGATTACCCACGGGGGACGGAAGTGAGCGTTAAAAACTTCGCTGTCATTATCAAGGTATGAGTAGACAGTGGTATTGTCTATGGAGCTAGTAAGATCCTAGTTGAACACTCCTTTTAGTGGGTCGGTGTGCATAAAATATATAAATACTAATAATATATATATATATATATATAATATAATATACAGTACATCTGACGTAGGATGTGATTGTTAAATCAATTTCCACTGAATGCCAATGGCATTGACCGTGGACTTCGCATCATTATCAGAAATTGAGTAGATTAGGTTATTACATACAAGCTAGGTGAGATCCTGGCACAATCCTTTTAAGGTCGTGTGGCTAGCTGGTTTGGTTAGCACTGGCCTCCGGTTTCATACCGGAGTGCCCTAGGTTCCGAGTCATGGTCAGGCAGGGTTGTTATTTATTCAATATCAAGGGACATATCATTATTCCATCTTTAATATATATATATATATATATATTATCATATATATATATATATAATATAATATGTATATATATATTATATAATATAATATATACAATATATATATTATATATACATATATAAATATATGTATATATGATACATATATATATATATATAATATATATCTATATGATAATATATATCTTTATATATATATATATATATATATATATAATATATATATATATAATATATAAAAATATATATATATAATATATATAAATATATAATAGTATATAATTATATAAAATACTATAATAAGATACATACAAATTTATACATAATAATATATATATATAAATATATAGCAATATTGTATATATAATAATATATATATATATATATATATAATAGTATATATATATAATCATCATTATTGCCATTATTATCATCATTATTGAATTATTACATTTATTATTGCAAGTATTGCAGTTATAATATAGATTTTTACAAGTATTCTAATAACAACTACAATAATAATAATAATAAAATAATGATAACAATAACAACGTTTTGATAAATGATTATTTATTATCATTATTTAATTAAATATCACTATTACTGTAATTTTACTGTTATATATTTTATTTTTACAATTTATACTACCAGTAAATATAACAAATAATGATAATAATAATTATAATGATATTAATGATAATATTATAACAATTATTATTATTATTATTATTATTTATAATTATTATTGTTATAATACAGTTATAATACATGTTGGATATAATACTACTAATTAAAGTAATAATAATAATAATAATATTAACAATAACAATAACAATAATAATAATTAATAAATAAAATTAATAATTAATAATAAAATAATAACAATACTAATAATAATAATAATGATAAAAGAATGAGAATAGTAATATTATTAATAATCATTCAAATTAATTATCCAAATCTCTTATTCTCACTTTCTCATTCATTATTGCATGATAATATAGGAATTTCTGGTAATTATTATCATTATTACCCGAATTATTTAATTTTGATAATAATGATGGTAAAAAATGAGAATAAAGAGAATTTGGGTAACATTTGAGATTATTAATATTATTACTTTAATTATTTTATCATTACATTTTTAAATTTAAAATTTTATTATTATTATTATTTTTTTATTTTATTATTTTTTATTATTATTTTATTAATATATTTAAATTAATTTTTTTAATACTATTTCTGTAATTTTTAGTATTTTTGCCAAAAAATATATTGTAACTGTAATAATAACAATAATAATAATAAGTATAATAATATTAATACTAATCGTTATAATATTGTTATTAATATTATTATTGTTATTATTATCATTATTATTATTTTACTGGTAGTATAATTGTAAAAAAATTAATATAACGTAATAATTAACAGTAATTAACGATATTAATTAAAAAAAATGATATAAATAATTATTATAAAAAACGTTATTATTGTTATTATTATATTAATATTATCATTGTAGTTGTTATTAGTATAGTTGTAAAAAATATATATTTTAACTGCAATAATAATGATAATAATTGCAATAATGATGATAATAATTGCAATAATGATGATAATGAATAAATAATGATGATAATGAAGATAATGATGATGATAACGATAAGAAAAATAATAATCGTGATAATAATGATGACAAAAACAGGAATTTTGCCATATATAATAAAAAGGTAAAGAAAAAAATCCAAAAAATCGAAAAAGTGGCAAAGTAGAAACTAAATGACGTTTTTACATTCATTGATGATTCTGGGAATTATTAGGGTAATAATGATAATAATTTCCAGAATTCTATTAATCATGACAATAATGATGATAAAAGTGAGAATAAAGAGAATTTGGATTAAAATTTGATGATTATTAAAATATTCTATTTCATTTTTATTATCCTTATTATCATTATTAATATTATTATTATTATTTTTATTATTCTTATTATTATTATTATTATATATATTAATTATTATTATTTTTTATTACTTAATTATTAGTATTATATCCAAAAATGTATTATAACTGTATTAATAACAATAATAATATAATAAGTATTATAATAAAAATAATAATTGTTATAAAATTGTTTTTAATATCATTATAATTATTTTATCATATTGTTATATTTACTGGTAGTATAATTGTAAAAATAAATATTATAAACAGTAATAATTACAGTAATAGTGGTATTAATTAAAATAATGATATAAATAATCATTATAAAACGTTGTTATTGTTATCATTATTTTATTACTATATTATTGTAGTTGTTTTAGAATACTTGTAAAAATATATATTATAACTGCAATAATTGCAATAATAATGATAATAATTCAATATGATGATAATAATTGCAATATGATGAATATATATAAATTATATAATATATATATAATATATAAATATATAATATAATATTATAAAGATAATTTTAAAATAAATATAAAAATAAATAATAGATATAATATATATATATATATAATATCTAAATATATATATATATCATATATAATTAGTATCTGAAAAATATAAAATATATTAAAAAATAAAGAAAAAAAATAAAAAAACAAAAAAAAGAAACATATAATAATAAAAAAGAAAAAAGCTATTTTATATATAGAAATTTTATATATAATATATAGATATATATAAAAATAAAAAGATAGAAA